>NW_006239221.1:243838-265475 GCF_000226075.1 Solanum tuberosum | reverse complement strand
TTCATAAATGTAGTTTTGTAAGTATTCACCGAAGAGTGTGATTCATAAATGAAAATTTGTATGTATTGATGTCGTGTTTATAGACGTCAACGTTCGATACTCTTTCTAAGAGAGTAATAATGTTCATTTTTTGGTTGAAGGCCCAACCCGTCCCAACCTGTGGCCCGCTTAGGACTGAATTAAGCTGCTATTTTATAAGTTCTTTAATTAAAAGGGTCAGCCCGTCCCAACCCATTTAACTCTATAGCCCATTAAGATTTGATTGAATTGGGTTGGGCCAACCCATTTTAACAACTCTAATCATTACTTATCATTATACATATATCCAATTACATACTCCATATAATATTGTTATATAAATACATGTGCAGGCAGAAATTGAAAGCTTCTGTTTGAAATTTACCTGAAGCAGTTCGTAAGCCGCGATGACAAAACCCTTCGCCCTTTTCTTCTTTTCCTTTTTATTTCTTTTCTGAATTAATTATGTACTAAAAGTGATAACTTATTTTATTAAATATAAGCTCAATGGTGTAGGGACTTAAATAAATTATCACTTTAGCCTATTAACTATCGATTAAGTCATTTATCTATAATTACCCATCAATTAATTAACTCATGTTAAACGAATAGTTCAAAATTTCCAAAAATGACCTCCCGGATCATTACATACTAGTTTATGCTACACTATGTTTGGATGGTTGTTACTTATTGTTTCATAATGTATCGTATTGTATTGTATCCTACTGTATTGTTCTAATGAATACAGTGTTTTGATAGATTGTATCATTCTCCACCGTTACATAATGTCACATATCTAGAATTTGAATGATAAACCTACAAGAAAAATAGTGTACGAGATAGAATTATTATGAAAAAGGTAAGGTAACGATAAAATAGAAATATTAAATAATAACAGAAAATATTAAGGTAACAACGCGATCACACCAAATCGATCGTTACATAAAATCAGTCTTTTCCTTGTTATCTAACAATGAATTTTAAACGAAACGATATGATACAATATAATTAAAACATAATTAAAACAAACATTGTATTTAAACTAACAATACAATACTATAAATAACAACATCCAAACAAGGTGTAAAACAGTGAAAAATTTCATAAAATATTTCGAGAAACATCCTTATTTATTTCATCCCGCCTACAGAACTACCCCTTTGTAGTTTACTTGCCCCAACAAAACGATACTAACAATACAATACTATGGGTAACAACCCTCTAAACAACTACGGGTAACAACCATCCAAACAAAGTGTAAGACAGTGAAAAATCTCATAAAATATTTTGAGAAACATCCTTATTTATCTCATTTCGCCTACAAATAAGGTGTAAGACAGTGAAAAATCTCATAAAATATTTCGAGAAACATCCTTATTTATCTCATTCTGCCTATAGAATTACCTCTTTATATTTTACTTGCCCCAAACAAAACGACAAATTTTGTAACCAACCCCCCCCCCCCCTCACCAACAACCCCCAAACAATAACTCTCCTATTTTCCCCAATTTTTCATTTTTCCTTCTCAAACCACCCCCCTCCCCCCAAAAAAAAAAAACCCCACCCCCCCTAATGTGGGGACAGTACAATCAAAGCCAACCCTAACCCAGAAAACTCTCTCCTCATCTCTCCTCTAAATCTTTCAACTTAACTCTTTTCAAAATTAATTTTTTGTTTCACTTTAACTCTCTTTCTTGTTTCTCTTTTTCTTGAAAAAAAGAGAGGAAATTTTGGTTTTTTTTTTTTTAGGGGAAATGGAGGTGAAAAGTTTCAGCTCTGATGTAGCAGCTTTTGGGAAAATAGGGGTGAACTCTGTTCTTGAAGCTGTTGTTGCTGAGACCCTTTTGGTTACTCAGAGATCTGTTGCTTCTCTGCTCATGGTGGTATAAATAAAACACTTTTCCCCTTTTGTTTTCTTGTAAAATTTTGATTTTTATGTTGTGGGGGTTTAGTTTTCTTGCTCTTTTTTTGCTTCTGTTGTGTGTGGTTTTGTATTTGAGTCCCACCCCACTGACCAAAATATGTTTTGTTATTTGGGGTTAGTTTTTTTTGTTCTTTATTGAGTAATTGAGGTTTTATAGTTGATAATTTAGCTGTTTCATTTGAATTTCTAGTTTTCTGTGTTTGATATTGTGTTCTTGAAGTTGTGTATATGGACTGTGTTCTTTTTTTAAGTAACTGTTTACTGGAGAATTCAGTTTGTTTCTTCATTGTTAATGTTTGTTATGCTACTGTGTTATTCTTCATTGTTTTTAGCATGAATTCTTTGTTACTGTATTTGCTTTACTTGTCTTTTTCTGTTGATATGTTTTACATGAGGGGAGGATCTATTACAAATAGTGGCTCTACCTTCACGAGGTAGTAATGATTAGGTTATTACACTGTGGTTTTTCAGACCTTTACCTTCTAGAGTTAGTTAATTAGTTTTAGAAAACTTTTACTTATACACTTAGTATAGTCAGATCTTGTCGAGGGTCTATTGGAAGCCGTCTCTCTACCTCCAAGGTGCAAGGGTAAGGTCTGTGTACCGTTTACCCTTCACAGACCTTACAATGTGGGATTACACTAGGTATGTTGTTGTTGTACTTAATCGTCAGAACTTGTAACCTGTTTGACTCAGTGTTGTGAAAGGCGGTCGCCAATGGCGAGAGGCGAAGCGACCCTTCATCGCCTATTAAGCTTTGTGGCACTGCCATCTTCAAAAGGCGACAAAGGCGTGGCCTTTTTATTTTCTTAAAAAAAGAAGGTGACCAATTTAGGATTTCTAAAGTTAAAAAGGTAATTTTAGGGTTGTCTTTCCAAATTTTCACAATTGCACTTTTAGACTGCGATTGTGACTCCAACCAGTCCACTTGACTAGACTTCTTCGGTGACTCCAAAGTCCAACCAGTACATATTTCTTCTTCCTTTGTTTCTTTTTCCTTCTTCAGACTTCTGAGTTATTTCTATCTCTGTTTTGACTTTTGTTATGTTTTTTTACTCATTCAAGTTCTAGATTTTTAGTATCTACAATCTATTTTCAGTTGAACTGAAATATTGTTAATATGTTATTGCTATTGAGATTTTGATTATTTATATATGCAGTTAAATATTTTAACTTTTTTGTTTATTTGGTGCTGGCCGCACTTCAAAAAGGCGAGCGCCTTGCAGCTCATCTCGCCTTGTGGCAAGGGCAGACCTTTCTCGCCTTTCGCGTCCAAAACATTTGTCTGACTCTTGCTATCAAAAGACCAACCTGTAAAACCATAATTTATTCGAATACATGAATGTTGAAACTGTTTCATTAACAAAGCTTTTACTTGTATTTCATTTAGTACACTAATAAATGTTTCAAACATAAAGTAACCTATTCCTAAACCAGCATTGAATGTCAATGCCAAATTCAAGTAATTGTAACTACTCTCCCCTCTTGTTATGTGAATCTTCTGTATTTAAGCCCCATTGGGAAAAGTTCTCTTCACTAGTTCTATTAGTGAAAATGGTATTGAGATACGCCATGTCCCTCCACATATTCTTCTCCTTCATGATGACATGTATGGTCATGTCAGTACAAGGAGAGCTTACGAAAGTTCCATTAAGGCCTTATCTTAGAGGTAATCCAGGGCTATTTCCACAAGCGATTGCACCTCGTCATGATATTTCAGTGGTCAAAAGAGTAGAGGATTGTGAAGGACAGGTACGTAAAGCTATTAACAAAGGGCTAACCCATGTTGAAACCTGTGAACCCTGCTTATTGTGAGGCTGTTAATGTTACAAAAACTTCTAACCTTACAATGTTTGGAGATGAAAATTTGAACGTGGGTTGTGTTTGATTTGTAATTGACTACTGCAAATGTTCAGTAGCGTCTCTCCCTGTCCCCCATCTCCCTAAACCATTAGTGGGAGTTACCTAGTGGGGAGGATGCAGGTACAATACGTCGAGGTGCAAGTAAGCTGCCCCAAACACTACAGTTATTAAAAAAAAGAGAAGGTCTAGTAGCGTCTCAAAGCTGATTTACATTATTCACATCTTAGCCATACAAAGCCTCTTGAGATGAAATCATCTCCTTGTCAACGTAGTATATAGGTGTTTTGTATTTTCTTTTTCCTATAATTCAGACACCTCTGTGTGGTATTCTCTAATAAACGTTCTCTGTTCTACTTCCCTATAATTCATACACCGCTGTTTGTTATGCTCAGATTTAAGGATTATAATTGTAGAAGTTGGTTGAAACAATGGTTTTAACCTACCTTATCAAAAAGAGAGTTGAAGAAACGAGAGTTCTTTGAAGTATATATCATGGTGTTTAGGAAGATTATGGAAGAAGTAGCATAGAAAATGTTTGTGGAAGAATTGTTGCTCATATATTTGAAAATATGCACAGATCAGACTAACATTTTGAACATCGATATGTGCTGTCAAAATATGGTTTTCTAGTTCAATTTTCTGCTATTTTTGGCATTTTTTACTGGATCTTGTTGTTCTACTGGTCATAATTATTCTGGCTTGGTACTGTTTCTTTGAACAGAGTTTCATGTTTGATTGTGATGAGTCATCTTCTTTCCTTGACATTTGTCACTGCTGTAAATGCTAATGCTAAAGAATTTTTATGTATGTAGGCATTTCGTATGCTTAGTGCCTTCTTGAAGCATAGTTGTATCTGTGTATTTGTACTCACAAGCCTTGAAGATTTAATTTACTTTTGGCTTTTACCTTGAATTCTGGCCGTTCTGCCTCGTTAAACATAACTGCATTTGTTTCATTCAATACTGTGAAACTTCCTGTTCACTTCTACATGTCATTAAGCTTACGGTGCACTGATTGAGGACTTGATGTTCCTCAAATTTTTGCCTAAATCCCCTTACGGAAGTTTTTGGATTTCAGGTGGGATGTTTGCTGAAGGATGGTGCTCCATTGTCAGAGTTGGCAACCATTGCTCCATCGTCAGAGTTTGTAAGCATTGCTCCATTGTCGGAGTTGATAAGCCCCGATAGAAGGTAATATTCGTCTCACCTGCATTCTTGGTATCACTGAACTGGAAGTTCCATGTTACAAGCTTCAACAAGTCTAATGAAGTCAATTTTAGGTTTCCCTTTGAGGCGCTTAGTCAAAAGAACCAAGCTTGTACCCAGAATAAAGATGGCAGTGATACAGAGGATGATAATGATGACGATGGAGATGCTGAGGATCAGGATGATGACGATGATGCAAATGATGAAGATTTCTCAGGTGAAGAAGGGGGAGATGACGAAGAAGAAGAAGGAGATCCTGAGGAGGATCCTGCAGCTAATGGCAACGAAGGGAGTGATGACGATGATGAGGATGATGAGGATGGTGATGAAGGGGGTGATGACGACGACGATGATGATGATGGTGATGAGGAAGAGGAAGAAGACGAGGAGGAAGACGAGGATCAACCACCTGCCAAAAAGAGAAAGTGAAGTGTTTGTTAGATGTTTATATTCTGCTTCTCTATCATGGTTGAGGAGAGTATGTAGTGGAAAGAGAAGGGGAGGTTTAGCTTTTCTGTCTCTGACAGTGTAGGAAATTAACCATCCTTGTTCAGAACAAATGAAGTGTTGGATTGTTACTTATGCTACATGTTACATTTAATTGGACTAATATTCTGCATACTTGGTTAAATATCTGTCAGTCTATCGGAAACCACCTCTCTTTCGTACATCTTACCTTTCCCACATCTCACTTGTGGGATTTTTCGAAAACGACCTCTCTATCTGACAAAGATAGAGGTAAGATTTGCATATATTTTACCTTTTTTAGATCTTACTTGTGGGATTATATTGGGTATGTTGTTGGTACCTTTTTTCGATCTCATTTGTGGGATTACACTGGGTATGTTGTTGTTGGTAAGGTATCTATCAATCTATTGGAAACAACCTCTCTATGTCACAAAGGTAGAGGTGAGGTTTGCATACACTTTATCCTCCTTCGGATCTCATCTGCGGAATACCTTTTTTAGATCTCACTTATGGGATTACATTGGGTATGTTGTTGTACCGTATTGAGTAGGGATTTGAATACTTCCATTTTAGAAGCGGTAGCTTACTGCCTCCCTCGGAGTGAGTAGTTTCCTTCCCTTTTTAAGAATGTTTTAAGTAATCTGCTTAGCAAATTATGAATCTCTCAATGTTTGGAGGTGGAGTGGAGGTACATGGTCCAAATGGAAATTCAATCAATTAAATACCTCAAAAAACTATACTATATATGCAAATGTGATGAAAATAAATTATTTTTTCTAAGTATATAAATTATTGAATTCGCTTAAAAGACGAGAAGCTTCTAGTTTAGTGGCAAGTGGATTCAATATCCTATTATATATACAAAATAAAATTTTAATCCTAGATCCACTCAGAGGGTATGAAACTAAAAAAAAAAAAATGAAAATTATGACAGACAAAAAATAGTGGAAGTATAGATAGTTCAAATCACTTTGATAGGTAGGTTTAGTCGTTGTAGGAAATAAACTTTATTGAATTTTCTATTATAATAAAAATAAAATGTGTATATTAAAACTATTAATGAATGACGTAAGTATATATAGTCAATGAATTAATTAATCTCAATATCTTCGATATAAAGTATAGTAAGGGGAAACAATTGAAGTTAAAATTTTAAAAATGAAATAAATTCAAATAATAAAAAATTTAATGTTGAACCGGTCAAATTTAACGGAAAGATATTGAATTATTAAAAGTTGAATATTTGATGTTTGATGATCAGGCAAAGTCAAAGCAACTAGTTGTATCATACATTAACCTTGCTGGCACTTCTATAGTCAAAAAATAAGTTGGAGAGTTACGAAAAATATCTATATTTTGAATGGACGAGAATATCTAATTTTACTTTAAAAATCAAAATTGGTTTATTTATCCTTGTTTTGGAGTTGCCGTTAATATGAAAGATATTTTTGAGCTATCTGACTAGTTGTAGGGCAATTTTGAAACATAACGGAAGGTAAAGTTAAACCTATTTCGAATAATTGAGAAATATTTTTTTGACCCTTTCTCTTTCATTTTTTAAAAACTAATATTGCCACTACACTTAACCCTTACAATTGAGTAGTACTTAAATCAAAAGTTTAACATGAACTTACCTTAATCTAACTCCACAATTTTCTGTATCCTCATGTATTATAAACTATAGCATTGACTTTTAAGTTGCATATTAAATTCCATTTGAGGAATCAATAAAATAAAAGAATATCAAAAGGAAACTTTCTCTACAAGCTCAATTTTACAGCAAAACACACACACAAAAAAAACAGCTTTAAAATGGCCATTTCAAGTTCCAATATTCTACACTAGATTCAACATAACCGAGAGTCCATTAGAAACAGTCTTTATATACCGTAAAGGTAGAGGTAAGACTTGCATACATCCTACCCTCCTTAGACTCCACTCGTGGAATTACGATACAAAATGTCAAAGAGCAAAAAGAAGATCATAGCATTTTCTGCAAATGTAGTGTTTTCTAATGAAGAACTATTGACAGAGATCCTCCTTCATCTCCCTGTAAAATCACTCGTTCGTTGCAAATGTGTATCGCGAAAATGGCTTTGTTTAATCTCTAGCCCTCACTTTACGCGCCTCAGAGTCCCCTGTTTTCGCCCTGCTAGTGGCGTTTTTTTGTACCATTGTTCATTTTTAACCAACCCTTATCACAAGTTTGTGTCATTTAGCCTGGAAAATCCAATTCCAACACCATTACAACAGTTTCCTTTTCTACAACATTATCATCACAATCCTAAAATCATGATATCGCAATCTTGCAATGGACTTTTGCTCTGTCATACAGTTCATAATCCGTTCACGTTTGATGAAAACTACTACATATTCAACCCGACTACTCAACAATTCGTCACACTTCCTAGACCATTATCAGGAGATGTTATCGGAATGAGTTTAGCCTTTGATCCATGGAAATCATCTCATTACAAAGTTATCTCCCTCCAAATTTCTAAACTTGAACCTGCAAATCACCTGATTGAGATTTACTCACCTGAACATAAGAAATGGAGAGTTTCTGGACAAACTTTTCCTAGACATTACGATATATGTTTCAAAAACGGACTAGTTTACTGGAATGGAGCCATTTATGTGTCATGTATCAAACGTTTCAACGTAGAACAAGAAAAGTTTGAAGAGGTTGCCATACCTGAAGTCCAAGATCATGAAGAGGATGATTACAGGATCGTCTACTTCGGGGAGTCTTATGGCCATTTGCACCTCATACAAGTGAATCGCCAGAACTTAGCTTTGTACAATGTCTACGAGATGAAACATGATGGTACAGGGTGGTTCTTGAAGTACGAGGTGAATGTTGAAGATGTTGTGTTGGCATTTCCTCATATAATTCGAGGTTTTCTCGAGACAACAGATTTTCATTATTATGGCATGGCTGTGCTAGATGTTGTAAGAGGAGATAAAGAAGAGGATTCATTCTTGATTTTGCATATTCCTGGAATGGTTATACTACGTTACAACTTGGTGGATAAGTCATTCTACAAGCTCTGGGATTTTGACAATGGAGTTCATGATGCATTTGCTTGGTGTCTGCATTTTGATAGATCAAACACTTACCAGTACATTGAATCTACCTATTGTTGGTAAGTACACAAGCACCTCACGCTGTTTGGATGATTGTTAGTTTAAATATAATGTTTGGTTTGATTGTTACTTAAATTTTATGATATGTTGCATCAATAATTTATTTTAAATCTTGTCAAAAAATCTATAGCGTAATGATCAAAGTAACCAGAACTAACAAAGCTAACATTGAAAGATGACAAATCAGCCAACAACATACCCAATATAATCCCACAAGTGGGGTCTGGGGAGGGTAGAGTGTACGAAGACCTTACCTCTACCGCATAGAGATAGAGAGGTTGCTTCTGATAGACCATCGGTTTCAAATAAAGCATTTCCAAACAGATAGGTGAGAAACATAAAGTCCAAATTAAGCTTCATACTCCATTTCCACAAATAGAAGTTGATGTTCAAAATAGTACTCCAAAAATAAAATAAGAAACTAATATTCGAGAGGTTTAGTGAAACTCTTATCAGCAGGAGGGTAAGTGATTAGGAAACCACAATATTATTTCATGTCTGTCAAGTCTTCTCAAACATATGCCAGATGGTAAGCCTTAAACTGCAAAATATTGAGGCAATGAACACTTCAAGCCTTCGAGATATGGTACCATCTAGAAGGTAAACCTGCAGTGTAATAGAAATGTAGCGGGTTATAGTCACCTAAATTGACATCACCACAAGAAATCAAGTGATATGAATTGATGCCCGACATAATGTCGTGGTGTTCAGATTTCACTTTGTTCACAAAACATGGAAAGCGCCAAAGAAAATGCAGGAAATCCAGTACAATTGGAGAAACTAATCATGCTGAACGTTAAAATATCAGAACACTTTGTACAATTGCAATTTCCATAGGTTTTTGTAAAACCATTGGCAATTGAGAAGTGCATCGCAAGCCTGTTACTATCATTTTACCATATTGCACAAACAAAACCTCCAAGAGCTAAATCACAAGTAATCGCTAGCACTCTATAATGTTCACTCATATATCAAAATTTGTCCTTGAACTAATCCAAATTGAGGCATTTTTGAGTCACGACATAACGGAGGGTAATGCTAACCTGTTTCAAATAGATCAGGTATGTTTTTGGCTCTTTTCCCTCTTTTCATTTCAATTCTAATATTGCCACTACACTTGCCCTTATAATTGAGAGGGTATTAAACCAAATTATAGAATGAACTAGGCTTAATCAACTCCACAGTTTTTTAATCATCATGTATTAAACTATTGCAATGACTTTTCAGTTGCATATCAAATTGCATTTAAGGAATCAAATAAAAATCCAACAGCCAAAAAAGAGGAAACTTTCTCTGCAAGATCAATCTTTTGCAGAAAAAAATTGAGCTTTAAAATGGCCATTTCGATTCCAAAATACTACAACAGATACACAATGCCAAAGAGCAAAAAGAAGATCATTACCTTTTTTGCAAATGTAATGTTTTCTATTGAAGGACTATTGACAGAGATTTTCCTTCATCTGCCTGTACAATCACTTAGCCAATGCAAATGTATATAAAAAGAAATGGTGCTCATTAATTTATAACTCTCACTTCACGCGTGTCAGAATTCCCTATTTTAGCCCGGCAAGTAGCATCGTTTTGTAACATTATTCATATTTAACCAACCCTTTTTAGACTTTTTGAGCTCATTACACAGTTGTAATGAAGCTCTCTATGTAGTCCCAGCTTTTTTTCTCCTTCGATAGAGTTGGATTGGAAGAGTCAGCCTGCGGGGTAAGCCTTTTCATGTGTGCGCATTATTGTTGATTAGTCTGTTTTTTCTGGAGTAAGAAATCCAATAGGGATTCCAAATCTACCATAACATAAGGAGAGGAGGTAGAGCAATAGCTTGGGTTGACCCTCTTAATGAAGATCGATCTGGCAGAGGAGAAGTAGATCCATTCAATAATGCGTGCGCAGTTTTCTACTCTTTTATATAATAACTTTACCAATGAAATACTTCCTAACACTAATCATAGACAAACTTTACGAATTTCATTCCATCTGCCAATTTATCAAGCATAACATCAGATCATGTGTATCCAAGATTACTTCATACAAATGCACACATACACCATTCAAATACATGTAAATCACAACAGACACATAGAAGATGCAGCAATATTGGATAATTAATCAAGTACTACAAGATTCACTTACTAAGGCAACTTTCCGGCCCGGAAAGTAGCAAACTTTGACACTTCTGAATAGCTGTAATCAATGTCATTGTCCTTCAAAAATGCCTCAATCATTGCTTTAACTTTCTCTGGCTCCAAGCTTTCACATTCAATCTCATAACAAGTCCCAAAGTCATACATAGTCTCATCTACCTCCAATACCACACCACACCACTCAAACACATTCCTCACATTCTTAAACCCACCCAATCCAATAAACCCTTCCTCCCCAACGTGAAATTCCTCTCTTGCCCTTTTCAAAACCCTAGAATCTACCTCCATCAGTTTTCTAGGGTTAGAAACACATTCATATCCAATTTTCGGATCTAATTCCTCTTCATCCTCTTCCACTCGGCTAACACCGTCGATAATTACAGCTTTAGCCTTGAGACACACCATGCATTTCACGTTCTCCGAATTCTCATAGAATCGGAGCCGGAGAACAGCCCGGCGCGAGCTCAGCTCGCCGGCAGCGCCATCGAAGAAAGTGTTACGCTGGTGGTGTGTTTTTTTGTGGTACGATGAGTAAAGTGAGAGAACCTTCTGATGTGCTGCTGAATCCGGCAATCGGAGCTTCACTTCAACCTCCATTAATTGAGGCCGATGCGGTTGTTTTTGGAGGAGGGATCGACTGTTGAGCGGTCGAAGTGTTGGAGGAGAGAGGAGGCACCGGCTGTGGCAGCGCCGCCGGTAGCGGTGGTGGTACTGGTGGAGGAAGAGGCGGCGATGAGGGCGGCGCGTTTGCGAGCTTCTTCGAGTTCTTCTTTGTCTTCGATTTTGACTTCGATTTTGCTGGGTTTTCTTCTCAGCATTTCTGTTTCGTATATCTCAAGCGAAAGTTCAGTTTTTTTTTAATTATATGAAGAAAAGTGGAAGTTTTAATTTTCATAATGAGACCTTTGGGTATCTTATAATTGTGGAAATACTCCAAATTTTGCTTCGGAGTGACTTTCGTGATGGAAAAGATTTGAGAATGAGGTTGAATTAGTTCGGACAAGTGATGAAAAGATTCACTGATTGGCTAAAGTGGATGTTACGAGTCGTACGAGTATATCAAAGAAGTTTTGTGAAGAGGGGATTAGATAGAACATAGTTCATGTGTAGTTTACTGAAGACATCTTCTTAACACTACAAGATATGGAGATTGAATACAATATTTGTTTTGATTGTTACTTAAATTTTATTGTATCGTATTGTTTAAATTCATTCTTAGGTAATGATGAAAACACTCATTTTATGTAACGGTCGATTTGGTGTAATCACGTCATTACCTTAATATTTTCTTCTCATTTGTCTTTATTTATTATTTTATAAGTATTTCATGTTTTACTTTACATTTTCATAGTAGCTCTACCTCATACCTTACTTTTCTTGTAGGTTTATCATTCAAATTGGGCATGTAACGACGAAGAACGATACAATCTATCCAAACATTGTATTCATTAAAACAATACAATACAATACATTATGAAACGATACTCACAACTATCCAAACTAAGTGTGAGGGATAGGGTAGAGGTTTAGTAGGTGTCCAATCTTGATTGTCACTAGAGTGATAAAATTAGCTTATAAAAACATGACTCATTAAATTTGCTTAAGTTAAGATAGGTTATTAACCCGTTTATTTATTCGCTCAATCAATTTTACTTGTTTAATTCAGTCTATTTAATTAAAAATTAAGTGAATATGTAACTCAAATTGACTAATGATAAACCTTTCAAACTATTATCAAAAAGATTTTTAAAACAAATTTATGTTTCAGGAGTATATAGCCATAATAATTTTAAAAATGAACAAATAAAGAAATTTAAACTTAATAAGAATTATATTGGACAATTTGTGTTATAACCCGGTTTTTAGCCCATCTTAGCCAACCAATTACTAATTTTCTATTTCAAGAATCATTTCTTGCTAATTTTATTGCTTTGGATATTATTGTAATATCTTCGTTCATAATATTAAAATAATTTTCTTTTTTACTTGTCTATTGTAACATATTAAGAGAAAAAAAAAATCCTATTTTATTCTCAATATTAACTACTAATTTTCCAAGTTATATCTCTTTTTTTTTTTTGAAATTCTAATAGTCATGAAGATTAAAGCAAAATATTCACTTTATTTATTATTTTTAAAGTAAATGAAAAGTTCATTGTCAACAAGTAAAAAATGATTTTTTTTCGGAATTCATTGCGGACAAGTAAAAATAAAGAAAGGATATTAATTTGGAGTCTGTTTAATAGGGTAGTATTTCTTTTATTTTCCATTATATTAGGACCTCAATAGTCAAAACCAAACCAAATACAATTTTTTGTGTTTAATAAATATAAAAATAATTTATTTATTATATTCTCAAAATTGTAACTTAATTGTAGAACCACAATTAATACCAGTACTGAAACTGTTTTCATTAACAAGGCTGTTAATCTTCTTATTGCATTTAGTAGATATAGTAAATGCTTTACACACATGAACATTATATAAATCACAAGTCCAAAATTCCAAGTAAATATAACTATAAAAATTCCAAAATTCCAAGCAAAAGTTAATTTTTCATTACACTTTTTGTATAGCAAAATGGTGCAAAAATTCTTCATTTCCCCCCTCATTTTCTTCATAATAACATGTGGAGCTATTTTAGTACGATCCGAACTTACAAGAATTCCGAAAAGACCTTATCTTAGAGGTAATCCTGGACTATTACCACGAGGTGTTACATTTCATAAAGCTATTAGTCCAAGAATTTCTGAAAATTATGTTGTTAGTCATCCCATTAGCAAGAATTATAATACTAATTCGATAGTACCGAAGAGACCTTACATTAGAGGTAATCCTGGACTATTACCACGAGGTGTTACATTTCATACACCTATTAGCCCAAGAGTTTATGAAAATCATGTTGTTAGTCCTCCTGTTAGCAAGAATTCTAATACTCATTTGATCGTACCGAAGAGATCTTACCTTGGAGGTAATCCTGGACTATTACCACGAGGTGTTACATTCCATAAAGCTATTAGCCCAGGAGTTTCTGAAAATTATTTTGTTAGTCCTTCCATTAGTAAGAATTCTAATACTAATTCGATAGTACCGAAGAGACCTTACCTTAGAGGTAATCCTGGACTATTACCAAGAGCTGTTACATTTCATAAAGCTATTAGTCCAAGAGTTTCTGAAAATCACGTTGTTAGTCATCCCGTTAGCAAGAATTTTAATACTAATTGGATAGTACCGAAGAGACCTTATCTCAGAGGTAATCCTGGACTATTACCACGAGGTGTTACATTTCATAAAGCTATTAGCCCAAGAATTTCTGAAAATGATGTTGTTAGTTCTCCCGTTAGCAAGAATTCTAATACTAATTCGATAGTACCGAAGAGACCTTATATTAGAGGCAATCCTCGACTATTACCACGAGGTGTTACATTTCATAAAGCTATTAACCCAAGAGTTTAAAAAAATCATGTTAATCCTATCACTGCTAAATTTTCTAATATTAATTCGATAGTACCAAAGAAACCATATCTTAGAAGTAATTATGAACTATTACCATAAAGTGTTATATTTCATAAAGCTATTTGCTCAAGACTTTCAAAAAATTAATCATGATTAACATGTTGTTAGTCCTGCCACTAGCAAGACTTCTAATACTAATTTTGTAGAACAATATGTATCGTGATAGGAAAATGTTAATTCAATAAAACATTCCACTTGAATCTTAGTTAGTTGTTTTTAAAAAAAAATTATGTTCTCTTTTCTTAAATTTTTAGCATGACGTTTCTACTATTGTATTTACTTTTCATACTTACTTATGATTTGTGTTACTTGAATCTCTGATTAAAAACAATCACTTTACATTCACAATGTATGAATAAGACTTCGTACACACTATCCTCCACAAGTTCAGTACTTGTGAAATTACGTTATTGATATGTTGATGTTGTTATTGTTAATTAAACAAAGCAAAAAATGGTGCATATTTTTTCATTTCTCTTTCGACTTAATAAGCAGTAATTGCTATCATTTTAATTTTAAAGGTCAATTTTTTTTAAAAAAAAAATTCAAAAACTATAAATAATAAATACCTAATTTTAAAATATTGAAAATCTAAAGTTGAAAAGCAATATTATTGGTTGAGCTACTTTAAAATTATCTTCCCAAAACGCAAATGACCAAATGAGTTTGGTGATCGTAGAAATAGTGTTAATTGGCCATTTTTTTATCTTCTTTTTAAAAAAATATTCTTTGTGTTTTAATTTGATAGTCTGAATTTTAACTTTGACTCGTGAATTAATGAGCTGTCAGAAAAATAAAAAATATTTTTTAAGCAGACTAAAAAAATAAAAAATAAAAAAAATAAAAAAAAAGAATGTAATTATTGTCATAAATTTTTAATGTCAATATGACGAAAAATTTATATATTTTAAATGTTGATCAAAACTCAGTAGCTCGAATAATTTAAATCATAAAAGAGGGAAGTGCCACATAAATTATGATTAAAAAAAGTAATTTATATTTAATGATAATAAATTCATAAGAGTAAAAATCAATGTAATGTAAGTGTGAATGAGTTTCTATGGTCAAAGGTCACATAAATTTAAATCTTTTTAAAAAAAATTATCACATTAACTATGACAGAAAAAAGTAATTTATATTTAATGATAATTCATATAATTCAATGTAATGCAAGTGTGAATGAGTTCGTTTTGACTATTTGTATTTTAAAATTTGACTGAAATTTGAAAACTATTATCATTAATTAAATGTAATTGTCACAATAATAATCCCGTGTCTTGTAAAACTAATCACGACATAAATAATGTGACATGTAAAAACAATTTGACAGTCAATTTATGCTCATCCTTTAGTACCTAAACTTCATAAATAGAATTTATTAGATATTACACCTAAGTTTTATAAACTCCTATTTAAGGAGAATGTTAATCACAACTTCATAATCTAATTCATACATTACCACCCTTTCTTCTCACTAAATTTTCAAGAATCCAATTCACTAGACGATTTCTCTTACACACACAAAAAAAAAAATGGTTTCAATATTATCTTCATTTCCATGCCTAATTTTGATTTTGATATTATCTTTTTCGATGTTAATCCAACCGGGGCTTCTATGGCATGCTCCATCTGGTGATTTGTCTGAATTTTACGCGATGCCACAATGTTGGATGGCCATGGAAGAAACAATGGTGTGTGGCTATAAGGTCTCCGCGATTCTTGGAGGAAACTTAGGGGATGGTTCTATGGACCTTGTTGCCATTGGTAATAAGTGTTGCAAGGCTATCAATGATGCTTCAAGTAAATGTACCTTTGAGGGTGTTAATCCACTAAACGCGTTTATTCCTCAATTTGTTAAGGATATGTGCGTTGGAATTAATAAGGAAAATCTTTTTAAACTTAACTATCCCTTTGCATATGATCAATTTCGCCACCCTTTGAAAAACTCCCTGCTCAAGAACAACCATGTGTTACATCGCAAGCTTACCTTGCCTATCCGTTCCCGGACTATTTATACCTAGTTACAATCAATTGTCTTAATAGTCTCTTGTCTTTTGTCTTCTTGGAGTCTATTTTTCTTCATTTTCAATTATGGGATTGAGATTGACTTATGGTATTGCGAAGAGTGATGGTTTATACAGTCGATCTCAACTTTTTTTTTAGAATTTAGACTTAGTTGTTGGTATTGTTCGAGTCAAGTTATGTTTGTTTATCTTCATAATATTTTCCGCTTGGTTGTTGTGGGATTTATATGAGGATATGTTATTCCTTACAGTTGTTGAAGAAATGTATTGTGGGTTTTAAGGTGGGTCGAATTTTAAATAAGTCAAACTTTTAAATTAGTGTTTTAACTATATTTTCTTAAATTAAATAAACTTGTTAATGTTAGTAGTTTTCATCAGAAATTACAAAATCCGACTAAGATGGACATTAAAGTGAACTAATTTTGGAAGACAAAAAAAATATAGATGATTTTAATGATCAATTATTACGAATTGAATAATCTATCATTTGGACAATCTAGCTTTGTAATTTTTTTTCGCTGAAATTGTTTTCTTTAGTACAATATTCAAAACATGTCTGAATCAACAATGTGTATTGACGACCTCCCAGTATACTTTCTCAATCGAGCTCATTATACAGTGGTTGTCTAGTACGATTTGTCTCTTCTGTATGATTTGTGAACTATTATACTGAAGCGAGATTTATCATGTGCGTACTTAAAGAGTAGCAGTTTTGGATCTCTTATCCTAAAAATAAAAAAGATACATAGTGTAAATGTAAAAACTGCTTATGCAATAAACTCTCTTTACAATTAAATTAAATACTTATACTCTGAACATATAGCAAGTTTAATTTGAATGTACGTATTATAACAATGTTTAATTACATTTAATATCATTACATTAATTATATTAAATATGTTATTATAAAATATTTTGTAGACAAAAATCTCTTGCGTCCACATATATAAATACCAAACTCCCACATCCAAATATATTCCACCAAAGCCCTATTCTAAGAATACGACTAACAAAAACCAGTCCTCATACTTCTCTATATTACAATGTAATCTTAAATTTTAATTCATCAAGAAATTACATTCCCTCCGCCATTAATTTGAGCCTTCAAAAACTTGTCATATTAGTCAAGTCGATAAATTTTAAATGTTATATATTTAAAATGATGGTAAAAGGTTGCTATATTAACAAGATTGTGAAGTGATATGTTTTAATATGAAATATTATTACTGATCCAAAATATTCTTACAATATGTTTTATTAAGTGTCAAAACAATGAAAAAAATTATTTCTACGATCCTCATAGAACTAACTTTTAGATTAAATTTGTCCAAAATCTATGTCTCATCATATCAAAGTTGCATGTTGGGAATGGGGTTCAAGCTTATCATGATCAAAACCGTGTTGAGGGATTGTGAATATACTCCAAATTCATGATTGTGCGCTCTCCAGTTCGTATAACAGTGTTTGGGCATTATATCATGGTGTCATGATCAGATACGTTGGATTCAATATTCAATCTCAAACTGTATCGAGAGATTGTGAATATATTCTCAATTCATGATTGTGTGCGCTCTCCGATCCGTAATTGGGCATGCACTAAGTGATGAAATAAATGTCCACATGAGATCAAGACAAGATCCGGACTTCTCATGCAACTTGGACAATACTCTTAAAGAAATAATACTTAGTTCTTTATTATAAGAATATAGTTAAAAACAATTACTAATTAGTATTTTGAATTCCTAAAATAACTCTTTTAAATATCGACATAGCTTACGAAAAACTATACGTACATTATTATCTTTTAATTGAGGTATTTGTAGCATTACTACACCCCATGCTTTTCCTACACGTATCTAATTTTAATTAATAATGGGAGATTTAAATCTTAGACAGAGTTTAGACTTTACAATTAAAAATTGTTGAATAGTTTTTTTACTTTAAATGAATACTAGCACATATGTGTTATATGAAATATTAAAAGGAAATGAAAAATTATATTGCTTAGATGTAAATGCATCATTTAGTGAAAACCAATAAATTTCAATTACATATTCAAATTACTATTTATTGGAATTGAACATTTGAACGTATAATAAAGTATTCATATTAATTAGGCACTTCAATTCAAATTTTGGGGAAAAAATATTGATATGTATTCTCAAGTGCTCATTACGTAAATAGTCATTTAAAATATATTACAATATTCTTTAATTACTGGCATTAGCCTTAATAAACGGTAAAACATCATGTCTCTTTAGTTGAGGTTGATGTATATAATTAAAGGAGATTAACGAGTGTGATTAGTTTATATGAAGGAAAATATTTTCTAGAATAATAAGTGGGTTTCTTACTTATTTTCTTGTGTTCAGTATGTATGCAAAAAATATTATACATCCTGAAATCATTTATATATAATCTAGACATATATTATGAGCGATAAGAATTAGGTGGTTGGGATGGACGCTACATGGGTGGAGGTAAAGATCGGGTGGGTTGGAGCCTTGGAGGGTAGGGAGGACACAATTAATTGTGGAATACCATTTGTAAATTTGTTTTTACTACTTCCATTATTGCACCTTGATTATTCAAATAATATATTTCACATTGATTGGAGTAACGGTGAATTGAACAAATTAAATATATGTATGGGTTGTTTCACTTGATTAAATTTATGAAAACAGTTGAAAATATTTGATGTAATTAGAACACTTAATTAAATATGTCATTAACTTGCTTAAATTAAACTGCAATCTTAAAAGCGTTAGGCAAATTAATGAAAGCTAATTGTAACGTTATTTTCACATAATAAAAAGAGAAATTAAACCAAGATCGCTAGAGGCAAAAATAGTCCCAAAAAAATGTCTCTAGTTTCTTTAATAAACATGAAAATAATATTCGTTCTGTGCTTATTAATCGCGATTGAACCTAGACTCCGGCATGTTGTTGGCGTCCAAGGTTTCGGGCCGGGCTTCTTGGGTGGTTTGGGTGTCCAAGGAAACGGGCGGGCCTTCTCATTTGGTTCGAACGGACAAGGTTCCGGACGGGCCTTCTCGTTTGGTTCGGGTACCCCAGGTTCTGGGCCGGGCTTCTCATCTGGGCTGAATAATGGTGGGCCATTTTTTTGGAGTTTTAATGGGCCTGAGGCTGATAAGTGTCTAGCAACTCTTAGAA
The DNA here is from genome assembly GCF_000226075.1 of Solanum tuberosum. NCBI lineage: Eukaryota > Viridiplantae > Streptophyta > Magnoliopsida > Solanales > Solanaceae > Solanum > Solanum tuberosum. The sequence goes on along the minus strand of NW_006239221.1, from coordinate 245,983 downwards.
ATACTCCAAATTGTGTCCAAGAAATATTTGGGTCTTTGTTCAAAATACCATTTCAGTTTATTGGGGCTCCATTTCACTCTATTGGGCCTCAGTGTTGCAAAGTTGTTATAGATATTGAAGATAATTGTTGGCCCAAGATTTTTCCGATAAGCCCGCTTTTTCCTCTCACACTCAAAAATCTTTGTAACTCACAAGGTCAGGGTCAGGGTCAGGCTCCGACTGAACAACAACCATCATCTCCTCCGTCTCCACTTCAACCAGATGTGTATCCAAATCCACTTCCATCAACTTCAACTTCAACTTCATCGCCACCTCCACCTCAACCATACTCATACTCATTTTCATTTGCAAATAAAGGAGATTAAGAATGGGCTTGTTGGAGAATAGGCCCAAATTTGAGGTTTGGGCCTATCGAACACGAGTCCTTGAAATAAGCTATTGGGCGGGCCTTTGATCCATGAAGAATTGAAGATTTCGACAAGGAAGTGTTTTTTCACCATTTATTTCTTATGTAATTAACAAGAAAATAAGATCCTATTGTTGTTAAACAATTCTTCGAGATAATCGATTTTTGTTCCAATTTATGGATTTTTTTTATAGGACATCCAAAAAAGAAAAAGAAAAAAAAACAATGTTCTCCTTTTTCCTAAATGTTTGACAATTTCTGTCGTAACTAAGTGAATTTTGACTAACATTTCAACGAATTGCATGTTAAGCAGGTATGCGAGCTCAAATGACATATGCAACAACAAAAAAAGATATTAGCATACATACGTATGATAAGATTACACTCAATATGAGTTCAATGACTTTAAAATTCCAAATTCGCTTATGATATAGCCATATAGGAGAATCTTGAAATTACAATAAAGTTATATCTGTGTGACCTACGTATAGGCCACAATTCGAACCGTAGAAGCAATCAATAATACTTGCATTATGGTTAACTGTTCACATGTAATCCAAAGTGTGCAGACCTTCTTCGAAACCCTAATAACATAAGATGTCTTCTGTATTGAATTGTCAACGATACCTGAATTCAAAAATCAAAGTCCTTTTATCTTGGAGAATTCTTTTTTTTTTTTTAAAAAAAGGATGAATATGTAAGCAAAAGTTAAACAACAAGAAGGACAAAGTAGGTGCAACAAATAAAATAAAATACTATATAATAACAAATGCAAATTGACAATAAAGTCAATAAGCAACCAGCTACGTATCAAATAATATGCCTAATACACCAAAAAAAGAAAAAGTTCATAATTGAAACACCCAATTTGTCTTTCCTAATGTTTTCTCTCGTGAAGCATTTAAAAAGAGAAAAAAAAAACATATTATGGAGACTTTCCACTTGCTCCTAATTTATCATCGTGTTCAGCTTATATATATCAATAGTATAAAAAAAATATCATTACATTTTTCTAGTACAAGTATAACACGTAGAGATCTTTTCAGATAACTTGACAAACTTCTATTTTTAGATCGTTAGTTTATATAAGTTAAATACTTCATTCTTAGTGTATATAAGTCAAACACTTTGCGATAAAATTAGTAAACTTCTTTCTTCCAATTATAACAGACAAATATTTGCATGCACACGCAAACATATATCTATAAACAAATAAGAATAAAGTTAATGATATAAGTACAATTTTGACCAAAAAGATGAAGTCATGGCATCCCCTCAATATTTCCATCTCATCCAGTTGAGTTAATTTTTTTAGACGTTGTTATTTCGAAATTAAAGTTGCGTTTTTTATTGAAGAAAATTGAAATAAAAAAATGATTTTCAAAGTTCATAGTCATCAGTTGAGTGATCATATCTTTGCGAAATCAACTCTTCTTCCCTATAAAAAAATCACTATTTTTTAATTAAAATTTACCACTAAAAATGTTAGGAGTAGTAGTTATTAATTCTCAGTGATATTATTTTGATTGAATAAGTGAGAAACGAAAAAAGGGGCAAAGCACAAGTTGTTGTTCATCTTGTATTCCTAAGATACTTAGAACAAAACTTTGAAGAACTTGGTAAGACACAATAAAGTTTAAGAACATTTTCACAAATAGAAAATTAAAACTAGTAGAGAAACTAGAATCAGAAACAGATTAGAAAAAATATACGAAATATTTTTTCTTAAAGAAGAATTG
>NW_006239221.1:188197-238439 GCF_000226075.1 Solanum tuberosum | reverse complement strand
TTCTTTTAAAATGAGAGGAAATCCCTCAATTTATAGAAAACAGAGGGTAGTGTGAAAAGGTTCTTATTGTGCCTTACCGGAAAGGTCACAAACCTTTGAAAAGTCACAATCTTTCGGAAAGGTCACCACCTTTCATAAAAGTCACAACTTTTCATAAAAGTCGCAACTTTTGACAAAAGTCGCAACTTTTGATAAAAGTCACAACTCTTCATAATAGTCGCAACTTTTCATCAAAGTCACAACTCTTCATAAAAGTCGCAACTCTTCATTTTCCATTCACACCTTTTAAAACCCAACACAAGTACCCCTAGACTATGATCAAAATCTCAGAGACACATCTTAACTAAACTAAGGTCTTATTACCCCTAAATTCATTTTATTGTAATTTTGTACACCTTTTGGCTTACGTGGCACACTCCGTGACTCCACGCGCATGAGAGATATTTGGATGCCACGTAAGCCAAAAAAGTGTACAAAATTTTAAAAAATGAGTTTAGGGGGGTAATAGGACCTTAATTTAGTTAAGTTGTATGTCTTTGAATTTTGGTCATAGTCTAGAGGGTAATTGTATCTTATCTCAAAAAAAAGTTTAAAGAAGCTTTACAATATTTCAATGAGAATCTTTTTCCATTACGTATTGTCCAATCAAGCTGGTTCAATAGGAAAAATTATATTTTACCACATAAATTTTTCATTGATTCGTAATAGAAAATACTTACTCCTTTTAATCGTGCATAATTCTAAGATTAAGCCAAGTAAAACAATGTGGCATGTGGAGAGAATTAAAACATGGTTACCCACATCATTATTGGTCATATTTTTAAATCAAAGAAAGGATAAGAGGATAACTAGATTATATTATAAGTTACTTCAGAAATAATTTAATGAGACATGTGACATTGGTCAAAAACACAGGCAATTTTCAATGATATTAATTTGACCGATGATCATCGATATCTTTAACTTATTCTTGTTTGATTTGGAGAGTAAGAAGCGGCCATTCCTACTCCTTATATATATATATATATATATATATATATAAAATTGTGGTCCTCAAGGAGTAAAGAACAATGGAGTTGGTTTTTAGTAGTTATTTTTTGGTGAGAATTCAACTACTTTATTATAAATATCAAGATAGGGTTGTTAAGTTTGCTAAAGAAAAAAAAAACAGAAAAAATTAAATAAGAATATTGCACCTTAGGAGAAAGATATTAATTATACTTTTATATTCTTAATATATCATACTCAATTCATATATTGAGTAAACTCCAAGTGTGAAACAACACCTTATTTATTACTCTCTTCTTTCACTTTTATTTGTCATAATTTATTTCTCGAGAGTTAAATTATATAAATTTTGATCAATATTTTAAAATATATTTTTATCAGATTAATATGAAGAGGATTGTAGCTTATAATATTTTTCATATAATTTTTGAACTTTTCAAATTTTATTAAATTGATTTAAATTCAACTGAGTTCGAAAATTAGTCAAGTTGATTCTCATAAAGCGAAACATGACAAATAAAAATAAACGGAGAGATGAGTAATTACTTTTTGTTTTTACTACTCCTATTCCTCAAAGGAAAGTCTTGAAACAACGATAAAATTATCTTCATGTAACCTATAAGTCCAGGGGCGTATCTAGAGGGGGTGCCGTGGGTTCACGTGAACCCATGCTCCCCTCTCTAGATCATATATAATAGTGTTATATTTTTAAGAAAATATTTAAATATAGATGTGTGAACCCACGTTCAAAGTATCATATAATAATACGATGATTATTGGGTGCACCTTTCTACGTGATGATATAAATTTAAATCTTATATCTATCTTGTCTTTTTGAATAACACCTCCCCAAATGGTTATCAGTTACACTTTTGACGTTTCAACTAATTAATTTTCTTTTGTTTTTTTTCCTTTAATCTTTCAAATTTTTCAAGTGTGTTACATAAAAAATTCCTAAATATTTTAACACGGTAAAAAAAATTATATAATTAAATTAAATGTGTATATTAAAATTTAAAACTAGTAGTATTATTTATTTTTGACCTATAGTTTTTAAAATTTAATGGTTCATATTAAGAACCTAAAAGTCATACCGATAAAATTTATATTTAAGATGCATTTTTTCGTAATCGTGCTCCCATCTTATCGAAATCCTGAATACGCATTTGTATAAGTCACGAGTTCAAATCATGAAAATAATCATTAAATCGAATATTTGCATTAAGATAGACTATCTACATGAGACTCCTTAAAATGCAATCCTTCTTTAAATCCGGCGTAAACACAAAATACTTGTAAACTAGGTTGTATTACTTCTCCTATTTAACATTTTCTTTAATTTTAGCACAACAAACCAGATCATTAAAAGGCAAAAATCACATAAATGAGATTTGCAAACAAAACTAATTCAAACTGACTTTTAAGTTGCATGCATTAACAATATTGTAAAAAAAATTAACATATACAATCAGGTCACTTAAAGTAAATTTTTCTTTCTCTGTAACAATCTTTTTATTTATAAGTTTATCCACAATAGAATAATATATTTACATATTTAAAATAATTTAGATATGTCCTTTTTATTTTATCCTCAATAAAATCATTATTAGCCACAAAAATTTCTTAGGCTTATTTAAGACTACAAATATCTTTCTTTCCATTAAATTTCGTATGCGGTCAAACTACGTCACGTAAATTATGACAAAGAGAGTTAATTATATAATTTGTTTTAAATTACAAATTTCAGAAACTTTTCTTTCTTTTTTTTTTCTTTCTAAATTTCATTTTCAATCAAATATCGCCATGCATGTATACGTTGTCACGACCCAAACTGTCGTGATTGACACCCACACTAACCCTCCGGTGGGAGAACCATTAATACTAATTAGCTAACCAACTTTAATCAAAATACTAAGGCATTTAAGTTACGGAAGCAAGTTAAATACTACGAAGAAATAGAGAGTTCCCATAAACTCCAACAAAAGTCTAACAACGAACTAAACAATGCGGAAGAAATAACCTAGAACTTGAAAGTCAATGTACCAAAACATCTAACAATGAACCAAAGTCTAAACAAGAAGGGATACAACCCCAACTAACGAACTAATATCTAACTAGAAAAGTCCAAGTCCGAAATGTGGACATAGACAGAAAGAGAACTCATGGCAGCCCGAAAAAATTGGCTCACCCTTGAATTCGAACGATCACTGATCTTCTAAGTGAGGTCTGTCAATAGCCGCCGGAAGATGCCCTGTACTCAACAAAAATAAGAGCAAGTGCAGTATCATTACACAACCACAATGTACTGGTAGGATCACACGGCTATCCCACTAAGTGTAACATACATTAGTCAATACAACAATATAATCACGTGCACATATCGAACATATGCAATATCATCAACATATACGAACAATGAACCACTTCACATTTTCTCAAGATACACAATTATGACAAGTCATTGGTCCTCTCATGGAACCCAAACCCAAACAGTTAGCATACCGGAACGTAGTACCCGATCCAATGATTATACCGGAACGTGGTAACCGATCCCATAATTATGTCGGAATGTGGCAACCGATCCAAGTTAGTTATGCCAAAATGTGGTAACCGATCCATTCAACAAATCACAATCACAATCACAAGTATATTCTCAAGATCATACATTAAGTCATGATTTCATGGCAATCATCATTCATCTATCTCATTTACAACAAGTGTGATTAATAATGCAACATTCATATACATACATGTATCATAATGAAGCAAGAACAAACATACATCACACAATCATAGAATCACAATCATCACCTACCTCGAAACAAGCTTGAAACCCTAAGAAACTTGATCCTTCCCTTTCCGGATTCATTCCGCTTGTTCTTGGTCTACAAACAATCAATATAATACGAGAATCAATAAACAATCGCTAATTATCCAAATTACCAACAATTTTATGAACTCTAGATCAAACCCATGATTCTAGTTACCCGAAATAGGGTTGTTTCCACCATAGAATCTAGATCAAAACCCTCCCCCATCGATAATTACCCATTTTATTACGTTCTACGGATCAAAAAACGAATTCGGGGAGTGAAAAGCTTACATTTAGCCTCAAGAATAGAGAAAAACTGTTAGGAGTCATTTGAGGTTCGTTCCTTAGCTCTAAAAATTGAAAAGTGCAGAATAAAGTCGTTTAGGGGTTTATTTACGACTTTAAGTCCCGTCTGGCCCGCCACAGCGGCCCTCACCCCGCTACAGCGGCCCCACCAGAGCGACAAAATCCAGCGCCAAAGCGGCTTGCATGAAACAGTGAGCTATTTTAATAATTCCAAAATTCCCATTCACAACACACCTCTAACCCACGACGCTCAGAAAATACCCTTCACGCTAAGATCGATTTCGGGAGTTCTACTCACCCGAATTCAATTCCGTAAAGTCATACGGATTACTTAACGAGTTATCTAACCACTCATGTAACCAGAATTATAAATAAATGACCCTATTTCTACGAGATTTTCCTACACCTTAAAGACTTCGATTTCGTCCAAATCTGGACTAGGTTGGGAAAATCCAAATACTATGAAAAAGTTTTTCGGTCCCGAATTTTCTCCCGTTGGCATTTCTATAACGACGGAACTCGGTCGTTACATATGTTTATGTATTATGTATATGTATATCAATCGTATTGGGATAGACTAGGAAGAAAATGTTATCACATGTAAATTAGTAAAATTTGAAACTAATCCAATGTGAAGAAAGATTTTGTTTTTTGGTTTCCCACTCGATGTTCGGTACCCACATTGGAGCCCGACTAAATCCGGATTCGCATTGGAAAGTCCTACATTGGGGAGTAAAGCGCTCCCTAACAAAGGCGACTCCCCATATCCAAGGGGGCCTCGAATTCGATACCTCTTGATCAAGGATGAAATAGTACTTACCACTCCACTACGATCCTTATTGGTGCAAAGAAAGAAATTTGACTTTCCAATTAAGTACTAGTAATAAAAATAACCAAACATGGGAATCAGTGAGAAACAACAATTAAATAGGATCAGAAGTTCACAAAATTTCAAGAAAATATAATTAGGTTAATTTCCCAGCTACTATTCCTTGAATTTTTTCAAAAAATAATCTTGTTAGGTAAAGGTATCATAAATGCATAGAGTTAATTAAGAAGAAAAAGTTTTAAGATGCAATTTGATAACATGGCTCACTACTTTTATTACTATCTTCGTTTCAAAAGGAGTGGTTTTAACAAAAACAAAAAAAATTATCTCAAAATATGTCTTTTACCTTAGCGTTTGCTGATATTTATGTTTTCAACTTTGGATATGCACAAGTGGACAATTGGATTTGTATAAAGTTGAATAAATAGACAAACACATCTTATGTGGCATAATATACATAGAAGGCCATGTAGTAGATGTGAATTGCCTCGTAAAAGTCAAGTAGGACGCACTACAACAAAAACAGATTTTAACGGCAACAAATATGCACATTAACAAAGTGTGCTAAAACCTTTACCGACAATCTATTACATTGTCATCAGATTCAATGTCACTATAGGCTTTAGATAGGGACATTTATAAAGAGTACTAATTGCCACTAAAAATACATATTTAGCAGCAATTAAGCTAATATCATTAATTAGTTGCCACTAAAAATCATTTTTAATATAGTAACATGTGTCTCTACTTGTTTAACTCTATATAAGTTTATATGTTTACTTGTGCATGCTCAAAACTAAAGGGCATAAATATCAACTAAATTCAAACTACAAACAACATTTATGTATTTATGTCTCTCAAAACTAATATTGCTTTAAAAATTCAAGATAAATAATAATATCTGACAAAGAAATTGAAACAAATAAAATATTAATTATAAGTCATTAAAATGGATAAATAAATGTCCCATTAACTTTAAGATAGGTAGTTTGTTATACCTATTACCTGTCTGAAAATGACCTTTTTGCCCCTCACCAGAAAAATATCACCAACTTTTTTTTCTTTTACTAAATAATCACATAATTCCTGCATTTGCAAGATTTTTATAATATAAGATCTTTTTCTCTTTGGTCTAGCCAGGCTTTATTCAGTTCAAAATCAAATGTTCACCAAAACCCTCCACCATTTCCCTTCTTCCCTAGTAGAATTTGGATCTTGCTTGCGTTGTTATTACACCAAAAATGATATTTAACGATAATTAATCAATGATAATATAGTTTAATTATCATTAAATATGTATATTTAGAGTCAATTGACACTATTGTAAATATCCCTAAAGTCTATAGTAACATTAGATTCCATACCAATTAACTAATATCGGTAAAGACTTTAACATTTTTTGTTAATGTATATACCTATTGCCGCTAAAAGTTATTTTTGTTATATGCATGAAGAATTTTTATCAGAGAATTCAACATCTAATATATATTACATTAGAAAATATATAATTTTCTTATATATATATAGTGTGTGATTTTTCGGCAAAAGAAGTTTGAGTAATATTCATATTGTTCTTTAATCATTTGATATTTGTATTGCTCATCGTTGATCTAGTTAATTCAGATTCACATTGTATAGACAATAACACATCTAAAACATAATCTACATGTTCAATCAAATCTAGTAACTTTTAATTAAATTTTACAAAATTGTGAGTTCAATAATTGTTATTATCTTTGCTTAAAAATGAAATTATTATAATAATCTGATAAATTTTAAATTTTAAATCTGCCTATGTATTTATAATGAAATGATCTAGGTTGGGATCACAAAGATGATTCTTTAATATAATTCAATATAATAAATCCTCAATATATTTAGACCACATACTTTTTGGTGATAGTCTAATAGTTGTCTTCATCATGAATCTATCACAAAGTACTACCAAGTTACTAATCATAGTCATACAATTTTCAAACATCACATATGCCCAACCCTAAATCTAGTCATCATACCAATTTCTCAAACATCTCATGATGTGTGCCTAGAAAAAGGTTGAACAAATTCATTCATAACTCATTTATCACTTTGAATTGAGTTATTCGATATTCATATTGATACATAAATAATAACAAGTACTTAGTAAAATATTTAAATACATATAAAATTAATCAGAGTATTTAAAAAAAACACATAATTAGAATGTAACCTTTATTACCTTCTAATTCTATAGAATCAATACCTTACCACTTTCTTAATCATCCTTATTTAATTAAAAAAAATGCTACACAACCCTTCCACCTTTCATACAATAACAATAACAATAACAACAATTATTACGTGTTACGCTTTAATCCTAAACCGATTGAAATTGACTATATATTTATACTCACTTCATTTTAAAAATAAGTGTTGTTTCAAGTAATTAAGAATTAATAATATTCTTTCAATTTTAGCCTTATGTAAATAAACATAATTTTACATAGTCAAGAAACTACTAAAGAGTTATATCTTTATAAAAATATTAACTTGTTTTACGTGGACTATCAACCTATCGTAAGTCCAACTTATTTTGAGTTTGAGATCAATAATGTGAACAAGCTCGCCCACCACCTCCCCCACTAGTTTTTTCTTTTATCATAAAAAGGAAACCTATCTCACAAAAGTTTTAAAGTACACTTGCTCCATAACAAGAAATTACATTACTTATTTTTTAATACAACTATATTATTTTCACCTAATAGACACATTGGTTTGAGAGCAATGGTCCCACAAGACATTACTTATCTTTTTCCTTTGTAGTTGAGCAATCTTTTTTTTTTTTCATTTTCATTAAGCAAAGAATCCCAAAAAAAAATGGCCCATTGACAACTTGATGTTTACATTATTCTCTTATCCATATTTATACAATGATTTCTTTTATGTTTCCTAAATACTACAACATTACACACAAAAATATTATATTGTTAATATATATATATATATTTTGAACTACTTATAAAATTATCGTGAGGAACCTCCAATCTTCACATATCAATTTTCACTTTGACAACAAAAATTACTTTTTCAAATACTCACTATTTTCAAGGCCAAACGCCCCTTTACTATCCTTACTGAATGTATATCAGAAACACCTCTCTAATCAATGGCCGAGATAAAAAAAATTCAAAAGAATTTAATATATAAAGAAGTAAACACATGAAGAAACTAAATGATGTTCGATATCTAGTATATATACATAAAATATTTTAACCATATATAATTGAATTTTAGATGAATAAGCTCGATCATACCTTATTCCGCCACTATTTTCAATTCATAAGGTTGAAATAAAATTTCCGTATATATTATACTCTTAAGACTTCACTAATGCGATTACAATGGAGTTGCTTATGGGTATGTTGTTCCTAAATACAACGTTACACACCAAATCTTTAAATTTCTTTTTTCAAACTTTACATTAAAAAATTATTTCTTGATCCAATCTTGAACCATAATGGCTGATTATGAATAAAGCCTACTTTTTTGTCCTGTCACCCTTACTCTTACCTTTATAAACTCTCGTGAACAAGTCTCCAATGGGGAGTTCTACAGCGACCCATTTCATATTTTCTTGCAATTTTGAGCTGCTAGCTATGTTAGAGAAACATAGATCTTGATATTATTTAGCTAAAGTTTTTATCTTTTTTCAATTTTGATAAATATGGATTCTTTATTTTTGCAAAAGGGAGTGTTGGTGTGGCTTTTTTTGTTTAGTTTGAGATTTATTTGTGGAACAACAGCTCAAGGTACTGTGTTTATAGATGGGAAAATTGCTATTGGAAGAATAGATAAGCATTTTATTTGTGCTACTTTGGATTGGTGGCCACCTGAGAAGTGTGATTATGGAACTTGTGCTTGGGACCATTCTTCTTTCTTGAATCTGGTAAAATAGTTTTCTTGAATGCATGTTCACTTTTCAGCTAGCTGTTTTTTTTTTTTTTTTTGCAGTTTTATTGTGTAGAAATGAACTTATGGTGTAGTTTTCTTGTATGCATTTGCCTTTTCTGCTAGCTTGTTTGAGTTTTATTGTGTAGAAATGAACTTATGGTGTAGTTTTCTTGTATGCATTTGCCTTTTCTGCTAGCTTGTTTGAGTTTTATTGTGTAGAAATGAACTTATGGTGTAGTTTTCTTGTATGCATTTGCCTTTTCTGCTAGCTTGTTTGAGTTTTATTGTGTAGAAATGAACTTATGGTGTAGTTTTCTTGTATGCATTTGCCTTTTCTGCTAGCTTGTTTGAGTTTTATTGTGTAGAAATGAACTTATGGTGTAGTTTTCTTGTATGCATTTGCCTTTTCTGCTAGCTTGTTTGAGTTTTATTGTGTAGAAATGAACTTATGGTGTAGTTTTCTTGTATGCATTTGCCTTTTCTGCTAGCTTGTTTGAGTTTTATTGTGTAGAAATGAACTTATGGTGTAGTTTTCTTGTATGCATTTGCCTTTTCTGCTAGCTTGTTTGAGTTTTATTGTGTAGAAATGAACTTATGGTGTAGTTTTCTTGTATGCATTTGCCTTTTCTGCTAGCTTGTTTGAGTTTTATTGTGTAGAAATGAACTTATGGTGTAGTTTTCTTGTATGCATTTGCCTTTTCTGCTAGCTTGTTTGAGTTTTATTGTGTAGAAATGAACTTATGGTGTAGTTTTCTTGTATGCATTTGCCTTTTCTGCTAGCTTGTTTGAGTTTTATTGTGTAGAAATGAACTTATGGTGTAGTTTTCTTGTATGCATTTGCCTTTTTTTTTTTTTTTTTGCAGTTTTATTGTGTAGAAATGAACTTATGGTGTAGTTTTCTTGTATGCATTTGCCTTTTCTGCTAGCTTGTTTGAGTTTTATTGTGTAGAAATGAACTTAGGGTGTTAGTTTTCTTGAATGTATTTGCCTTTTCTGTTAGTTTTTTTTTTTGAGTTTTATTGTGTAGAAATGAACTTATAGTGTTAGTTTGTTTGAATGTATTTGCCTTTTGTTTTTTTGAGTTTATTGTGTAGAAATGGACTTGTGGTGTAGTTTTGTTGAATGTAGTTTCCCTTTTCTGCTAGTTTTGTTTACACTTTTTTGAGCCGAGGGTCTATCGGAAACAAGCTACATCCTACCCTTCCCACACCCCACATGTGAGATTACACTGAGTATGTTGTTGTTGTTGGATTGTGTAGAAATGCTCTTATGGTATAGTTTTCTTGAATGTATTTTCCTTTTATGCTAGTTTTTCTTTTTTTCAGATTTATTAGGTAGAAATGGTCTTATTGTGTAAGTTCTGTTAATTTATAATACTATAGTGTTAGTTGTTAATCCTCTGTTTTAAGTACATGGATTGTTAAATGTTGATATCTTTGCTAGAGGCGGAGCTAAGATTTCGAGTTTATGGGTTTTGAAATCTAGAAAAGACAGCTTACTATGTTCTGGATAAATTTTTCGTACTCAAGTATAGAGTCTAGACCAATGTTATTGGGTTCTGCCAAACCGGTAGACAGACTTATAGCTCCGCCCCTTCAGTTTTATTGTGTATAAATGCAATTATGATGCTATAGTTGTAGTTGTTAATCCTCTGTTTTAAATACATGGGATTGTTTAATATCGATATCTTTGGTAGAGGCAGAGCTAAGTTTTTAGGTTATGGGTTCTGGAATCTTGAAAAGACAGCTTACTGTGTTCTAGATAATTTTTTAATACATATTAAGTGAATTTTCAAACACACAAACACAGAGTTTGTTACTAGGCTCTACCCGAACGTAGACAGGCTTGTTGCTCTGCCCCTGCTTTGCCACCCATGAATATATGAATATGAATTTCACCTTTGCATTTCTTCTTGAATTTGTACTAGATAGAGTATAACTGCAGTTTGTTGTTGGAGTTAGTTTGTTCTGCTTTCTACTTTTCTACTCTTGTTGTTTGTTTGGTATGATTTCATTTATTAAAAAAAAAAGAACCAACTCCTAGAAAGAGCCAAAATAGAAAGGAAAAAGAAAACAAGAATGACTTGATTCACTGTAGGCAACAAGATGTCAAATTAAACATAGAAACAAAAAGGTGGTTAATTTGGTTTTTGCATTTGACATTACTCAAAGTAGTTCTCTTGATTCACAGTGAACATAACTTGACAACTTGTACTACTCTCCATTTCACATTATTCCGTTGTTGTTACTGCTCTAATTTTTGGATTCCCTTTTTTAAACTACTTGGAAATGCTTTAGTTTAAGCTGAGGGTCTATCAGAAACAACCTCTCTATCTACCCTCCGTAGACCCCACTTGTGGGATTACACTGGGTATGTTGTTGGTAAAGTATCTATCAATTGCCTTAAATCTTGAAAAGCTATCATACAAGAAAGGTCTTGTTATGTGTTACTTGAGCCTAGGGTCTTTTAGTAACAACCTCTATATTTCCATGAGGTAGGAGTAAGGTCTGTGTACACTCTACCCTTCACAGACTCCAATTGTGGGGTTGTACTGGGTATGTTGTTGTTGTGATGCCTTACTAAGTAGTTTCCATCTAATCATCTCGTCTATGTGCAGGATCTTAACAACATTATTTTTCTCAATGCAATAAAAGGTATGGTGATATAGCTTAGCTCCTATAACTTAAGAGCTTTCACATATTTGTATGTTTCTGTAACAAACTAGAGGCCCTTAGTGTTCTTTGTTATAATATGTTGCAGCGTTCTCACCATTAAAGATTCGTTTGGGCGGAACTTTGCAAGACAAAGTCATATACCAAACTGAAGATCATAAACAGCCCTGTGTCTCATTTGTTAGAAACACAACAGAGATGTTTGGTTTTACTCCAGGGTGCCTTCCCTTGTCGAGATGGGATGAACTCAATGCATTCTTTAATAAATCTGGGTAAAAATCGCGTCTTTTATTTCCTTTTGTTTGGACTTCTGTCATTTTCTTTACAAGACTGAAAAAAGTTGATCAACAACTTGTGTTTCATTCAGGGCTAGTATAATTTTTGGATTAAATGCTCTTTATGGAAGATCGGTACACCCTGACGGTTTATCTGTCGGAGCTTGGGATCCAAGCAATGCTGAATCGCTTATACGTTATACTGTCAAAAAGGGATATGATATCCATGGTTGGGAACTCGGTAAGGACTATAGTATGAGTTTCATGCAAAAACATGTCTATAAAACCATGCTATTCCCTCTATCCCAATTTATGTGACACTCTTTCTTTTTTAGTTAGTCCCAATAGACCACAAGTTTCAAAAGTCTTCCTTTTTTATGCTCCTTGCCCGTCAAACATCTTAACATAAATTTAGACAGAGGGAGTATAACATATTGTTAAAGCTTAAGCAGAACTGTTCAACATATGTTGTCGATTTTCTTTCTAGGGAACGAATTGAGTGGTAGCGGAGTTGGAACCAGAGTTGCAGCAGATCAATATGCATCTGATACTATTGCCTTGTACAAAACAGTGCAAGATGCTTACGAGAATTCTGAAACCAAACCGTTGGTCCTGGCACCGGGAGGTTTCTTTGATGAAGGCTGGTTCAAGGAAGTAGTAAATAAAGCCGGGGCATCATTTGATGTGGCAACTCACCACATATATAATCTTGGTCCAGGTATGTTATAGCAAAACCTGAATATGATCTGGTTCTGTAATTTTAACATCATATCAACAACGTTATATGGGATCTTGCTCTTGTTTCTTAGGAAGAGATGAACACCTTCTTGAAAAAATCCTCGATCCATCTTATCTCGACGGTGAAGCTGATACATTTAATAAACTTCAGAATATCCTCAAGGCATCTGGTAGTTCAGTGGTTGCGTGGGTTGGTGAGGCTGGAGGGGCTTATAACAGTGGCCGCAACCATGTCACAAATGCCTTTGCTTTTAGCTTCTGGTAATAAAACTCAACTATAATGTTCCACTCTATTGGTTGTATGGTTGTATATACTTTATCCTGAGTAGTGATGTATTTGGAATTTGGAAACAATTATAGGTATTTGGACCAGCTTGGTATGTCAGCTGCCTATGATACCAAGACATACTGTCGACAGACATTGATTGGTGGAAACTACGGTTTACTCAATACGACTACCTTTGTACCAAATCCAGATTACTACAGGTAAATCAGTACTCCTCATGTTTCATTTTATATGTCAGCGTTTGACTAGACACAAAGTTAAAAAAAGAAAAGAAAAAAGACTTTTGACACGTACCCAAACTACCCTTAGATTTGTCTTCTTAAACGCGCAATGACATTTTATATGGTTATAAGAGCATGTCATTATAGGTAAAATAGAAAGTTTAAAGTTACAGCATTCCAACTAAAGAAAGGTGTCTTCGTCTTGGAACTCCCGATAGATAAGAGAAAATCGAAAAACCTCTTACCTCATACTACTTTCTCCATACAAATCTAATGTTTTGAAAAAGAAAACAATAATCTACCCCTCACTAGAAAGGGGAAAACGTCGTATAAAATGGAACAGATGGAGTAACTCTTATTGTTACATGGCATTAGCAGATAAGAGTATCTCTTACCATCTTTAGTTATCGTTTAATGAATACAACGTTCCTTACTGCAGTGCTCTTCTTTGGCACCGATTGATGGGAAGGAACGTTTTGGCAACGAGTTTCTCAGGGACAAAGAAAATACGTGCATACGCTCATTGTGCAAAGCAATCTGTAAGTCTAAACAAATGTATTCTTTATTTGCATAGTGTCATACTAGCTATATATATTGTACATTTTACCTGAAAAGAACAACTTCCATTTGCAGCAAGGTATCACATTACTGTTGATCAACCTTGATGGCAACACCACCATTCATGCCAGAGTTGATTTTAACGGTACTATGTTACATCGACGAAAACACAGACATCATCATAACCACAGAAAGAGTTCAATCAAACTGCCTAGAAGTAGCAAAATAGCATCAAACACAAGAGAAGAGTACCATTTAACAGCAAAAGATGGAAATTTACAAAGCCAGACAATGCTGCTAAATGGAAATGCACTGATTGTAGATTCATCTGGAAATATACCTACATTTGAGCCTATATATGTCAATTCAACAGAGGCGATAACCGTCGCGCCATTCTCTATTGTATTTGTACACATACCATATGTACTTTTGCCTGCTTGTAGCTGAGTTTGTGTTATGTATTAAGTGATGTATGGAGCCAAAAGGGGTTCCATTTGATTATTGAACCAATAATTTACACACAGAAAATGTAAAGAGGATACATGTATTATATTTTTCTCTAAGAGAAAATATAAGCATTTTATTCTTGCTATATACAGACCATGTATTACTTGCATATCTATTCTACTTCATTTTCTTCTAAACAGTAAATCTTATACCAAAAAAAATAAAAAAAATAGAATAAGTACATTGTAATGTAATTCATTGCATTAATTTTTCTTTTAGAAAAAATAAATCATTGTTAATACTCCAAGGTAACTAAAAAGAAAAAAATAAGAAAAATATGTTATCTTCCTTACAGATACTAAATTTTTTCTTTTAAAAAAAAAAGTAAATGTTATAAATTATTCTCAAAGTAGATCTTAAAGTAGAAGAAAAGCAATTATTGTACAATATATTTAAATATTTCCCGTCAAACTTAAGTTATCATGGAAATGTTTCTCTTTTCTTGATGACAATTTTTTGACTTTTTTTTCATCATATTTTTCAAGTATTTTTTCAGTATTTTTTTTATAATATATTTTTTCAGTAATTTTTTTTTTCATATTGTTGATTGACTGATTGCGCAAGTGTTTTTTTTTCTTCTTCAAAAAGAAGAGAATCATGCCCGCGTCTTAGAATTAGACGCGAGCCTAATTCTCTTCTTTTTGAAAAAAAACCACTTACGCAATTACAGTCAAGTGATTTTTTTCCCTAGCGATCCTAACTTTGGCCCTAAATCCACTGTTGTACTTCATCGTTCTATATGAAATCAAAAAAACATGACTTTATTTACTGGCTATCTAGAATCTAATTACACTTTATGACTATAGTTTAGTTTGCTATGGAGCCTTTTGTATATATCGTTTTTTTATTTTAAATTTATACAAAATTTTACTTTTTAAAATAATGACTGCATTGGCGGTATATACGATAACAAAATATAATTATCAATTAATCCTTAATTGATGTGACAAAATCAGTTTTCAAAAAAAATAAATATCACATGATATATTTATGGCAAGTGTATTTCCTTACAATTTCATACCAAAATGGACTCTTCAAGCTATAAAATTCTCCCTTAAAACCCCGATTTTCATTTGTTGGGTTTTGACAATCAAAATTTGGTTTGATTTCTTCATCCATAATACAATAATAAATATTTTTCGATTTAAAACTAATAACTTAATTTAGTTCTTCCTTTCTAATTACTCATATGAAAAAAAATAATTCAAATCATGAACTTTGAAGTAAACAAATCAAAAAATATATACAATTATCATGAACATATACAATCATATAAGATATTTGAATGATAAATGTCAGAGAACTATTGGTATATATACATATATACATATAAGTGATTATATATTATTTTTAATAACGACAAATACATATATCATTTGATATACAAATTAAAATGTATAAATATCATTCACAATTCAATCGTATAAGATATACAAATTCAATCATATAAGATATACAAATGGAAAATGCTAGACAATTATTTGTATAAACATAATTGACAACTTTGTATATATGCAATTGATACATATATACAAATAAGCAATTGTATATTATACCTAAAAATATACAATAAAAACGATAAATACATATATCATGGATATAAATACTAAATCTACAATAACATTGATACAAATACAAATCTAAAAAAAAACGTATATAATACCATGTAAAAATTATTGATACAAATACTCACGAAACAATACTTAAAACACTTTATTAACAAAATAAAAATAAAAATTGAACTCCTCATCCCTGTTGAACCATCAAACTTTTGTTCCTCAACTTTTTTGCTTATATGTTTCGCTTGAAAAAATTTCAAAATTTGTTGCATCTTAATTGAGTCATTTGGTGCTTGGATCTAAACTCTTCAATGGATCTAATTTCTTCATTCACTTTGAATTTAGCTACATATCTTGCAATTAGAATGCTTGAGTTAGACACAACGAAAACGATGGTGGATCATCAACAAATTTGACACACAATGGTATACCTCTAGTAATCCGAATTCCTTCATCCTTTTTTTTTTTGAAAAATCTGAAAATTTGAAGACTGCGGATATGTTTTTGAGAAAAAAAAAATACAAGCGTAAATCATATACAAACAAAAAAAACAAAAAACAAAAAAGAGTTGAAACATGTTTTGGACGATTACCTTGAATTGTGATGTCACTATTAGGAGGTAGAAAATAGATTTCAAATTCAAAATCGATGTGTATGAGTGGTTTTAGGAGATAATTAGAGAGATGAAGAGATAAAATTAGATTTGTATAAATGAGTATACAAATAAGGGAAGGACTCTTTTTTCTTTCCGTATACAATTCGTTCGCGAGTCCCATAATTAATAGAAAATAATATTAGACTATAACCACATGCAGTAAATAATTGGAACTATAACCATATTGAATAATAAACTAGTAATGTTTGTCAACTCGCGTAATTTTCCCTTTTAAAAATCTCTCATTAAGGATTGATAATTGACTTGGTGAAATAGTGATTGTTCCTCAATTATAACATTTTAATATCATAATAATATATGAATATATGTAATAGCATCAATACAGGTATCAAACACAAGATGAATTTTTTTACAAAATGCTAAAAAGTGCTCTGAAAAGCTACTGATGTATATATGGATGAAACCACAAGTATTAATGATCTTCAATATACATCTGCTGAGTATATCATAACTGCAATCTGAAAAAGTTACATTATATAACTTATCAAACAAAAAATACATTACATAATGTAAGGAACTCTTCACTAAAGTTGCATAAGTCCTATCAGTCCTGATTATTATACATAAAAATAAAATAAAAACTTTGGGTTAGAACACAAAATGTTGTGTTGAAAACTGTTAGTATATAGGTATGCTAGCTGATTGACTCGACGCTGAATAATAAGGTTGGTCAATCTCCCTCTGAGAAGCTCTGTGGCTTACTGCTTGCGAATGCCAGCCACACGATGGTTCCAGTGAGGTAGAAGAAAATCGATGGTGCAAACAAAGAAATCTGCACAAAAACAAGTTGTAAGAGTTAGTTATGAACTGATCTTCAGGTGCACGAGGCGTATAAGGGTATTATGGAGGAATGTGAGAAGCTTACACTCCATGAGTGAGTTGAATCAAGAAGATAACCAGTTAGAGGGACGCCTACAATTCCAGGAACTGCACCAACAGTGTTGGTAATGCCCTGCATGTACAGTTTCTCAAAGCGGGAACCAATATAATCTAGACTTGAATTTGAACGAAAAACATCAGAATAATAGTCATCACTCGGATTATCAGTCTACGTCTCATGGAAACTAGCTAAGCAACACCTTACTAACAAACTCCAAGTTTCTACACAGAGAATATTAAGAGATAGATACTTAGCACTTAGCGGCATAGAATTTTTCATGTTTTGTCTTTTTAATTGTGTTGCATCGAGAAACATGAATACCGATGTATAAAACAAATGCAGGCCTTCTATCATACATACCAGAAGAATGCTTGCATATTCAGGTGAGATGTCTTGATGGGTGCAATATAGGCCTGCAAAAATGGAAAAAAAATGACAAGATTATTTGATAGCAGCAGATGGGGAAGAAGTGCATCTTTAATAATTAGTTCAAAACTATTGAGACCGAAAGCAATTTAACAAGAATACCTGACAAAGCAAAACTTGAAAGGGCTAAACCACCGGTGAGGATTGTTACTACTTCCCACGGAGGCAAACCAAAGTCCAACGAAGAAAGAATCATACAGGTAGCCGGCGATAAAAAGGCTATTGTTTGACAAATTTTCCTCACCTGTTAGTTCAGATGAGTAACAAAGAGTATCCTTCTTGTCAAGTTATTTCAATCTTCATTGTGATACTAGATCATTCCAAGTTATAAGAAACAATAGCAAGTGAAAGGTGATAAAAAGAACTAAACTATGAAAGGAGATCAATTTAACGAATTCAGTTGATATGCCCTCCATAAAAAGGACAGCTCGATGCATGAAGTATCCCGTGTCCACGCAGGGTCAGGGGAAAGGCCACACACCAAGGGGATGTAATGTAGGCAGCCTACCCTGATGCAAGTATCAGTGGCTGATTCCACAGCTCAAACCCGTGACCTATAGGTCACACAAAACAACTTTACCGTTGCTCCAAGGCTCCCATCTAATAAACCCTCCATCTAAAATATTGTTATACCATTTGAGTACCAGGTTATAAATTTTGGCCAGCAACTACCGTAAGGTAGATAAGTGATTTGAGCATCTCGAATATTACAAATGAAAGCCATTTGACTTTTGAAGAGTCCTCATGAAAGTTATCATTACTACTAGCACTAAGAAAAAATTGTTGTTTTCATCCTTAGGCATGCAGCTTCCTTGAAACAAAAATTTAGAATAACTACAACAACATACCCAGTGCAATCCCAAAAGTGGGTCTGGGAAGCGTGGAGCATCCGATCAACATAAAGAGTGTGACTTCCAATTACAAGGAACACAATTTGTTCTAGTACAATCAAAAAGATCTCACGTGTTTCAAGCATGTTGAGCATTATCTACTCTTGTTTGAAGGGTTATTATATAGAAGGTATGATCCAAACATGTTCTCTAATCCTCATGTTTTATATTATGAACGATATAAAGAGACATGAAAAACTAAGGTTAGACCAGAAAAATAACATTCCGGAATAGAGGAAATAAAGAGAAGTCCAAGTACCAGTGATGTATCAACACCTTTGGAAATCAAGCTATCGGCAAATTGTGATGCAATGCTGGTAACAAAAATTGAAGCTAATGGAGGGCCAACTGAGACCTGAAATGTAAGTTAAACAATTGTGAGGATATCCTTAGTTGCATAAACAGTCTTGATAAATCAAGTCTAACATTGATTAGATTTGGCAGGAACTTGCTAAAAGTATATGGAAATTACATAAGATAAGTTATTTCATGCTAAATTTTCGTCTTCTTGATGAAGTAAGTTGTTTCACTAAAAGGGCATCAAGAAGACGTTAAGTTAGCCGAGGCATTGTTACAGGAAACAAAATGACAAAAGAGAGTAGACAGACACGTGAATATGAGGAGAGCAACTATACATGGGAAGCAAAGATACAGTAGACTTACCCATGCCGCTTCTGTCAGATTAAGGTTCAGCTCCTCACTGCAGGGGATGCAAATGGGAAATTCAAGCTTTACAAAACACAACATTTTCTTTAAAATAAAAATGTAAATGCAGCTGATATATATGTCTCACAATAGGAGACGAGTTAAAGTAATTTAACAATTACAAGTAGGATGTGACACTACCATGGGTCCATGGCTGTGCAGTGGAAAATGGAGTATGTAAACAATGGGTTCGACCAAACCCACTATTTTCGACAGATATAGATATAGATATACATGTAAAAATTACTAAAACTTCAAGAAAATATTACATGTTGAACCCAGAATTTCAGAAATATTATGGGTTCAGCGGTAAGTGTTTTTCTTGCTAATAACATTTATTCCTATTTTCTCAAACACATCGCAGTTCTAAATGAGGCCCGAATCCAAATTTCACTACAGTACATAACTTTTTCTCTCAACTCAAACATAGAAATATATTGGGTATAATTTATCAACTTACAAAAAAAAAAATGGATTGTTGTAAATAGTTGAATTCCTTTTCCTGCTAATTTAACTCTATAAGCTGAGGAAGTTGCTTATCACCATAGCTAATTGGTTACAATAAATCGGAGATATCTACTTGCGCTTTTACTTGAACCAACACTGAGCAGCCTTCATAACAAAATGGAGAAAACATCTTTGAAAAGAAAAATGGTTGAATCCTCTGGATACCTTTCCATGATCCAATCTTACACCGTTGTTAGACTTAGCACCATGTACTATAAAGTTAAGGTTTACTTCCCTTACTTTCAATTTTTCTCTTTCGGCTTTGTTCTTTACAAGCTTTCTAAGTAAGTAATTTTAATTGGACTTCGAAGCTGATAGGCGGACCAGTTAAACTGACATCTGCAGACATCCAATTTATAGCATCTAATGAACAATTATTGTCGTACCTTGTCTTTTATCATTTTCATTCAACATGACCACACATTCTCAATATTTGTCATTTATGAACCATGGCATATACGTCACAAACAAGAAAAATGAAGCATTACAAAGAAAAACTTGTAAGACTAAGCTCAATCATGGCAACACTTACCTGAAATAGGTAGGAAGCCAAGATAAGCAAGTATAGTGGCCCCAACTCCCACAGAAATGTGTATATATCATCGCCCATACAGCCTTGCTTCTAAAAAATGCCTTCCATGGCACATCCTACAATTAAGGCTCAATTGATAAAAGCTTCAATATTAATACCCTAAACCAAAATAAGTTTTTTTTTCTGGACCAAATGGAGTGATTGCAAAAATTGGAGCCTGGCATTATTAGACCGTAGAACACGGAAAAAAATAGCACCACCCAGAGCTTGCGGGGACTCCAGAGTTTCAAAGATTATTCCAGTTCTACTTAACATTACATTTAGTTTAACCTCTCTATTATAAATTGTGTTCTGACAGCCAAAAGATATTTAATCAACTCTGTACGCATACCTTTAGAGAGGTGCCCAACTCTCCCAATGATTTATTTCTAGAAAAAGACGGTGGCCCTGTAAATGTGCAAAACATATTGCTTGCGCAATTAGAAACACAGTTCAAAGCAATACAAAAGCAGAAAAAGTTTAAGTTAATACTGTCAGTACTCGACTAGATCAGATTTTACCACAATGTCAACAAGGCGGTGGAAACAAGAAACTCTACTCACACGACATGGGTTCTGTGAAAGACCAGGGCCGATCTTCTTTAACCAATTGAAATCCCGAAAACCTGAAATATGCAAAGATAACCACATCAAGTTAGAATTGGTTTATATGTGCTAATGTGTAAATAACTAAGTTAGGGATAATGCAGCTCAAAAGGTAATTTCTTCTCAAGATGAAAACCAACAACAACAACAACATACCCAGTGTAATCCCACAAGGTGGGGGGTCTGGGTGGGTAGAATGTACGCAGACCTTACCTTTACCTCGTGGAGGTAGAGAGGCTATTTCCGAAAGACCCGCAGCTCAATTAATGCATAGCAAAATAGTTTTAAAAGATGAAATATAGAAGTAAATCAGGCATGAAAACTAATATAGAAATCATTACAAAGCATACACAAAAGTGGAACAGTAACAACAACAGAATAATGCTCAAGATGGAAACCAGAAACCAAAAAAATCAAAGCATACTAAAAGGAAGGAAAATTATCTTCAACATCTTTGGAGTTTTAGATTAACAAAAAGAGGAAAGGAAACCTTCAACTAAGAGTAGCAACATTCAGTAAGTGGTGTCTCAAAAAGATGGGGATGACAACAACAAATAGGTAGTACTTAAAAACAGGTTGTCAACATTTAGGGGGTGTAGAGCGATTTACTTAATTTTTTGTGTTGGTGAAGGAGGAAGGAGGGAGGCCAACTTACCAAGCTATGCCTAGAAAGCCAAACAGGTAAAACACAGACTCCCAGCCATAGTTTTGGATCAGTGGAGGAGCCAACAGAAGTCTGCAAATTCAGAAAATTTTAGACAATCACCAAACAACTTCAATAGAAGAATCTTAACCATGCTTAAGTATATCTAGTATTGAAGTAAAAATGGGTTTCACATAAACATGACGCTGAATTTCTACTGAAAATTTGTTAGATATACTGCAGGTTTAATTACAAACGTCAGAATCTAAACCATTGGCCAGTTATTTGCTTTAGCACCTTTTCCTTGGTATGTTTTGCACTTTCTGCAGTTATTAAGAACATAAAAAGTAAAAGCAAGACGCCTACCTGCTTAAATAGGGAAATGTTTTACAGCTCATGTGATAAATGAAGCATAATTTATTGCTGCTGAATGTTATCCTCAGAGATAATTAGGTATAGTGTCACATTCTCTAATTAAAGTTAATCCCTTAGGAGAAACTATTAGAAATCAAGTCAAACAGAAGGCAACGATTTTCGCTAAATAATACAATAGAGGTACGACATCTTGCAGCTGACTGTCAGAGTCATCATTGATACTGATTAAATCTCACAAATTGGAAGTAAATACCACCTAGATTGGTGAATTGTCTGACATGATAAACCTAGGTTGTCCATGATGTCCTGGTCCGGAGGAAAAATGTAAGTCTTTCCCTTCTAAGCTGAACATTTTACTGGCCTAAACAACGGGAACAAAAAGGTGAAAATGAAAGTGAGTAGATGATACAACTGTGTGTCTGAAGTTAGGTTATCAACCACAGTGTTTGAGGCATTATGTTCCATCTTCAATCTCATAGAGTTTCTTAACAACAACAATGCCTCAATCTCAAACAAGTTGGGGTCTCTATATGATTCCACACTGACCATGTTTATTTAAATTCATCTCAGCCTAACAGTGTACAAAATAAAAAGTAGTAGAAGTTCTTTATATATTCTATTGACATAGAAATCAACTTGACCAATAATAAGTCGTTGCCAATCAAAAGAATCTCTACTATGACTGATAGTGTTTAAAGACTCCTAGAAAGTATAGGACCTAAAATTAACGTACTAACATGGCTAGAACATATTTCCTACTAATTGGTATCGCCTACGTGAATTTCTTCCATTGTGCCCCATCTTTCACAGAACAAAAAGAGTAAAGCATAGCTGTCTATGTTAATGAAGAAAGTAAAGGAAGAATCTACACATGGACATACCAATGAGAGTTTTTAAGTTCTAAAACAAAGATAGACAAGGAGCTAAGAAAGGTTGCTAATAAGCATGTCTACATTGATGAAAGGCATCAACTCTTTGGAATATGTTTAACAAACTAAAGTCTAGAAACTAAGTTCTGCACCTGAATTCTAAAGTTAATCTTACACGGAACGACATATGCACTTGATAGATAGAAATATATATAAGATCTTTAAATTTATTGGTGACCATAACCAATAATCAACTTTAAAATGAAATATACCCGGTAACACTTCCAAAACTCAAGCCACCAAAAACAAATGATACTGCCCGAGAACGTTCCTCCAATGGTATTGTCCTGTATACAATATTTAGTGACAAAATAAACATGGTAAATGAAATATATACACTAAAGATATAAATGATGCAAGAAAAGATGATGTTAATAACATAATTGGATAAGCATTCGAGTATTGCCTTTAAAATTTCAGACTCTGAGCCATCTGAGACACAATCTATAATTTCTATCTCAAAATTTTCTTCACATTCTAAATATACTATTGTGTAATATATAGCGCTTTACGAAAATGAATTGACATTTGACTAGCATTTTCTCAGCTACCCCAACTAGTTGAACCCACTGACATACAAACTGGTCATATTTCAAAGTACAATTCAGAGGCACAATATATTTTAAGAAAATAACATTTTATACCTTATATTTGATAAAAAGATGCAACAAGAAACATAGAGAAACTTTTTTGAAGCATTGGCTGAAAGAAAACCAATATTTCCTTAGTAAAGGGGTTGATCGGCGCATGCAAAAGCAGGTGAAAGATAATAAACCATCATCCAGATTCATGTGTCTGAGTAATTATTCAGTTCAGACATACCTGGCAATCAGATCAGTGGCAGCTGATGGTGAAACTCCTTCTCCTATCCCAACCTACACTTGGGAAAACAAAAAATATGAAATGATAAGTCTAGGAAGAAGAATGCATTAGTAATTCCCCACGGCTATTAAGAACGAGGTAGCATCAGTTTTTGGGACACACAGAGCAAGGCTAAATAACCAGCAATACTTCTTTGGTGAACATAGATACAAATACAGTGTTTAAGTTCATAAATATCCTAGGAAAAGTCAAAGACCAAATTACCAAGATCCTTGAAAAGATGAGTGCAGGCATAAACCCTGCAAGATAGGGAACTAACATTGTTGCCAGAGACCAGATTAGTACTCCAACTTCAAGAACTCGACTGCAAACAAAATAAAAATCAAATAAGCATGATGAATGATGAAGTGATACTTGGCATGCTCTAACTCCCCTGTTGTTTGGGAAGATCTTTTGTAAAGTTGATGGCTTCTAAGGAACAAAGTTTCATTTGCTGTATTAGGGGATTGTTTCTTCACAAACAATTGTTTGGTCAGAAATGATGAATTTCAAGATTGAGCAGTAAGGATAAGTATTGTACTCCATATAAACAATCCAATCTATTCTGGATACCATAAACAAAGAGAGGGATCCAGCATTTTAAAACTAAAAGAAATATAGTGAATCTATGAACTATAGCACCAATTGTAAAAAGGATATATACACTATAGATACATTACTTCTATCCAACGATTAGAAACTAGGATGATTCTTATCTACCGCACAACACCAGAAACATGACAATCCTAAAACTTACCTCCCACCAAATATCTTTGAAAGCCACCCACCAGGCAATTGACTTAATGCATAACCCCAAAAGAAAGATGACTGGACCAATCCAGCTACTGATGAATTCCACCCGAATTGATGCGACATTGGAATAATGGCAACACTCAAATTGACCTATCAGTAAAATAAACATCAGCACAAATAAAATTATCAAACTTTAATTATTGTAAAGAAGAAAACTTTGAAAGAAACAAAAAAAGTAATCCTTGTTATGCCAATTTGCATGATTACATTCTACGCCCTGGTCCATGAGAAGTTCCTCCAGAGCCTACAAGAGAGATGCTAAAAGCAACATCTAACCTTGAATGAAACCTTTTTTTTCCTGTTATGTTGTATTTAATTCCAGGTACATGGAACAAGCTAACCAGTGCCAATAAAAAACAAGAGCACCAAAAAAGAAGCATTTGTTGTTTCAGAATTTCCATATTGCATTTTCTAATGTACGTTGAATCAATGTTGTTACAGTAGTGAGATGTATTATACTCTGCATTCTACCACCAATGGGAGGTGTAAGAAGTGCATCGGGCCACCAAATATGCAAAGGGAGGAGGAATTCACCATCTAGGGGAATATAGAAAGTGATAACTCAAGTACCAAAGTCATGGTGATCTGCCCTATTTGCTACTTACATCCCTATAATCTGTACTAACTTTACGAGAGCTTTCGTCAAAGATCAGAAGTGATAACTTTGACGTTGCTAATTCGCACGCCATACATAGTTATGAGGCAATCTATCTACAGAAGGTGGAATAACTAAAACCTTGCATAAATACTACTTGCATAAAATAATTTCTGAGTTACTAATACATGCATAACTCGAACCAACTATCAAACGACCCCTAAAATCTCACAATATGTTACATGAAAAGAATTCAATTACCTTATCCATGTTACATATAACAAAGGCAAGAGAAGTAGTTCCAATAAGCTTATATCTCTGAGGTAAATTCTTCCATGGTGGCCAACCCCATTCAAAACCAACTTCTTTATCCCCATTTCCAGCTTCTCCCAATTCATCCCCGGAAGTTGAAATCAATCCCCCATTCTTCCCCACCTCACCATTCAACTTCAACACTTTAACTATTCTCTGCTTTTCTGCAGCTTCTTCTTTTTGCCTCTCTGTGATGCTACAAGAAACTCTCAACTTCAAAATATGCTTCTGGGCTAAAAGATTCAACCTTTGGGGTCTTAAAGAACTGTTAAAGATTGAAACTTTATGGTTTCCATAGTGAGGAAAATGGTAGAAACTACTGTTTTCTGCTCTTATTGTCAGTTTAGCCATTGTTGGGGTTTTCAAGAATCTTTGAAAAATGAAAAGGAAGTCCAAAATTATAGCTTATTGCTTTTAAACTCAACATTTCTGAAATATAGATCAATCAATAAAGATGGGTTTTCTCAATTTCCAATTTAATTGGTTAATTTTGCTTCTACCAATTTTTTATTATTTTTTCCACATTTTTTTATTTTTCTTTTTTCAACTTTTCAATGCTTCTATTTGAGTGAGGACTTGATATTGCCACGGTGTTAAATAATTAGAGGCCCCAAATTAATGAAGAAATCTGATTTGTTGTATCTTCTCAATGCCACGTGGAAGATTCTCATTAGATGAATAATTTGCATAAATTTGACCTATGGTTCAGTTTTTGGAATATTCCCCTTTTTAAAAAAAATATTTTTTCCTTGATTATCTTTGATTTATTCAGCTAAAAAGAGATTTATATAAATATCACGAGTAATCTTACAAGTGAAGTTGGAAAAGGCTTTGTAAGGTAGAGAAATTGTTTATGAATAAAGAGATATATATGGTACAATATGAAATATGTGTTTTGTTTAAATTGAATAAATATAAATAAACTTTGATTTTCATTTTTAACTGTCTTTCTTTAAAATAAAAGGATCTTATAATTTGCGGAGTCACATGTCCCTTACTACTCTCAAATCCTGAGTTTGTCTCTCCCTGAGTCTTTTTGAACTCAAAGATAAGATGAAATGGATAGGATCACATAATTCTCAACTAGAGGTCTCAAATTCCGACAACTCATCTTAAATTAAAATCCTATTCTTTTTGTGACAAGTGTTTTGCTTGCTACAACTATACTTAGCATAGTTTTGTACCAAGATTGCAACATTTCTAACTTGGGAACTTAGACAACCTCAGGCTGGGACAGCTTCCTGTATCAATCAATCAACCGTGCCTCAATGTTAACTAATTGGAATTTGACTATATGAATTCTCAGTATCCATTCCGCTCCATCAAGGTCAAAATGGTCATTTCAAAACTTATATACCTCCCTCAAATTTCACACCATTTTGCCAGAAGCAGGTATCTTTTGGCTGTAGCACTTGTGATGCACATACTGCCATATTTGGCAGCCTAGCATGTGAACTTCTTCCTGGTCCCTGGATATGGAAATTCATAAATGAGTTGCCACTAGCAATAATGGAAGTGAAGAAACAACATGTACATGTCAACTTCATGAGATAAGCTCATTAATATAAAACAAGAGGACACAGAATTCTGATAACAATACTAATCCTTATTTATCTGCAGACTCATACTATACAATAACAAAAAAACCAATGTAATCCTCACAAGTGAGGTCTAGGGAAGATAGTGTGTACGCAGACCTTATCCCTACCTTGTGAAGGTAGAGAGGTTGTTTCCAATAGACACTTGGTCAAGTAAAGCGTAACTAAAATCAGCAGATATGGTTGGACCATCTCCATTTACAACAGATATCAGTTGTACTAGTAGGTAATAGTGCGTTCTCTCGATATCCATCCATACTAGTAGTCATAGAACAAGATTCAACATTACATGAAGCCTAACTACAGAGTACTAGCACCAAAACAAGAAACATCAAATGTAATAAGGAACAACCAATAGTTTCTTCCTGCACTCCAACTAAGTATTTCTTCACAACAATCAGGGAATGGCATTGAGATTGCCAAGGACAGCTTGACAGTGCTTGAGCTCAGTCCCTCTAATGTGAATATGGATAGCAATATCCCTACAAAACCCTGTCAGCATTGTAACCCTCCTTGAAACCTGATTCTGTTTCTGTCCCTCCAGATAGTGGCTACAAGCATAGCAAAGATGCAGCTCAGAATAGCACCAGTTCCAAACTTCTTCTTAGCCCAATTGCTCATCCACTGCACCACCTCAGTCCAGCTACCAGTAGCTCTATGAACACCTACCCATGCCTAATCTTTGCCACAATGATCCAGTGACAGAGCAGGAGAAAAAGAGATTGTCCAGTGTCTCATCAGCCATGTCACGAAACACACAAGAAGCGGACACCTGTATAGCAAAGTTCAGCAACCTAACAACAGTAGCAAACCTCCTTTGCACTGCCAGCCACACAATGAACTATGTTTCTGCTATAGCCCATGAATGTTTCAGGATTGCAGCTCTGTTCCAGGAGATCAGATGCATGACCTTTAGTCCCCCTGCTGCTTTGGAGAGACAGATTTTCTCCTGGAACACACGGGCTCTTTTAGATAGCACAACATCACTACATACGAAGGTTCTATATATACCATTGATTAGCTTCATGATCCTCTTGGGTAGTACGAAAACCTGGGCCCAACAAGTCCGAACTCCAAACACTACAGCCTTTATGAGTTGAAGTCTGCCTGCATACGAAAGAAGTTTTGCAGACCAACATCTCAGTATCTCAGTGACCTTTTCAACAAGGGGCATGCATTGGGCAACAGCCAGTTTAGGGAGCTAGAAGTAGTAGTTGTAGTATTGCTCCTATAGTTTCTTGTCCTTTGATTTCAGTTACTATATGTTGTCTCTTATACTTCGATTATCATATTATTTTGTTGTAGTTACTGTTCATAATGTCTTGTTATGCTTTTACTTCCATTAATTTTGAAATCCACATTCTCCACCAAAATATTACCCCAGACAAGGTATACCCTTTTTTTCCTCGTTCTTTTCTGTATGATTTAAGAATTAAGAAAACAAAACAAAAAAGCATACCTGAACACGCATTTTGCAGTGACACTGTTCTGGTGAAGATTCCAATCTGGAACATGTGCCAGTTCAAAGTCACATGCAATAGATGCAACAATTTTTCTTACATATTCACTATTATATAATAATAACTTTAGCTGATGTATACATAATAAATTTAGTGAAGTCAAATGAGCGTATCCATTAAATGATGACATCTAATGGGATCTCTAATAGCTACTCGCCTTTTTTTCTGGAAAAATGGGATTTAGACTCTGTATGAAATGAGATGAATTCTCTTTAGCTGACAAAACAAATATTGACATATCAACTCAGGAACTATAACTATATGCCTAAAGAAAACGCTTAGTAGAGGCTATGTTACTGTAAATGACGAAATAGATCTCAGTATCATGTACTAGATCATAAGATTGCCTCCAACAATTTGAAGAAGATAAAAGGTAATCTGGAAGCTTAAAAAGGAAATGAACAATATATGTTACAACAAAAAGATAGACAACTATTTCATTTTATCACCTTCTGATCTTTTTTGTTGAGAAACCAACAAATGAAGAAACAAACCATCATGCAGCAACTACCAGAAGCATGCTATCTCAATTGTTTGCAGCCAATATAAATCTAGAATTTTTTTAATTTTTGCATCATTTTTTCAGCTGAGAAGAGAAACCCCTGGGTTCAAGAGTAGATCAGCTTTTCCACTCTGCTCTCATTAGGAAAGAAAGCATATGTTAACTATATGAGATGCTTGCTGCAAAGTGTACCTTCGAATATAAATAGTTTAGGAACAAATCAACAAACTTTAGTCTAGAAAGATGCCACATGGAGAATGAATGGAATGATTGAAATTGTGTGAGTGTTATGTGTTAATTTTAGAAGTGGCAAGTTCCAAATTTGGACATCATATTAAAGGAATGCAAGTGTATTGTATTTGATACGTATAAATTAGTTGTGGCAGTTGTATGCATCAAGTTTTTTCAATGATAGTGATGTCTAAAACAGCTTGCACACAGCTCGACTATTCCAAGGATTAGGTAGACGGGAAGAAATAACTTATTCCGCCAGAATTAGAGCCTGAACCTCATTTGTACACATCAAATTATGAAGATATTGATACATCTTCTCTTCTCTTTGCTCCCTGAAAGACTAAATCATTTTACTAGCAAAGAGATGAGGATGCAAAATCAGAACTCATTTTTCTTTTCCCTCAATGAGCTTGGACACTAATCACTATAACAATGGTTCATCGTTGTTAACTATTTAGTCCAACATTTTCTCTTGCCTTCACAAGGATGTTGAATTGCCAAATAGTGCTCCAGACTAGCGTATACATAAAGTTGACTAGTATGTGCAGAAAACAATGCGATATGGAAACTCATTCGATATAAGAGAACATCATGGTAATCAAGTATCGTACATCAAATGTATATGACTAGCAGAAACACTTCATGCTTAAAGCATAAGATTTCATGTTCTAACACATAACTCTCCTCTTCAAACATAAATACATTAGATATAGAATAGCTTATCCAGCAACAAATAGATAGCTGTTAACTGAATTTCCATCCTAAACTACATTCTTCAACATCTGAAATGTAATCACATCAAAAGTCACTCTCCTACCACAAATGTTCCTAAAATATCAAAAGGACGACGTTACAGGTCAAAATATAGTTCTTTTGATGATCTTACAACTCAACACCTAACCCCAACTCTAAGGTTGAACTAGTGCTTCTCTTTAATCTTCTCATTAAACAGCAGGATAAACAACAGGATGAGTATGTCCTTGTAGCATAGTTACATTGCTATTATTGAATTGTCACATTAAAGATTGTTTTAATAATACATCCTTTGAATCCCAAAGCAAGAGGTCACCAGCAAAAAATGCAGACATACCAAGATTCAGAATTCCCTCAGTTGTTCTCAGGTTTAACGGCATCCGATGAAGGGGCTGGCAGCGCATAGCCATTCCTCGGCAACTTGGTTAAGACACGCCTCTGTCCTGCTTCCTCCGCCTTCCCAAACAATTGCTTCCTCAACAAATCATGTAAATGCCCAAATAACTCCTTCTTCAAAGCCTCAAAAGCCAAGTCAAGTCTTTCCAACTCTTCCATAGCATTTTTATTGTACATAAACAGCCCATAGTACAAGTCAAAGCTATCACTAGAGGTATTATCCACCAGATTCAGCAAAGTCTCATACCCTTTAGTATTAATAGGAGTTGTCTCCAAACCCAACTTCTCCAACACCCTCCCCATTGTATGTGTAATAAACTGTGAACCTGCAGCATGTTTATCATGCTCAGCACATGTCATTGGCACCATCCTACACCCTTCTTTCTCAAATATATCAAGAAACTTGTCAACCCTTGCTGTTCTTGATCTCCCTTCACCAATTCGAACTTTATCAAACATAAAGATCAAATCTTTCCAACTATCCTTACCACTTTCAGGTCCAAACATGGGATGAGTACAAAGAATATCAAAATGGGTAGGCAAAAGTTGAAGAAAAATATTTTTTGGAAATTCTTTTACTGATAAAACATCAACAAACAATGTGTTCCTCTTCAGCCTTTGAATTGGTAATGACCTAAGAACAGTTTCAGTTGAAATTATTGAAGTACAAAGTACAATAACATCAGGGTGTTGCTCACAAAGATCATGTGGATCTTGAAAAAAAGAAACCCCTAAAGAATTAGCAATTTGGGAATAATCTGTTCTTGAATGAGCCAACACAACATGACCTTTAGTAACAAAGGATTTTGCAAGAAACTGACCAAAATTACCAAACCCCACTATACCAATTTTTAGCCTACCTGACTGAGCATATTGATTTGACACCAATGCTTCATAATCATATGGCTGTGCAGCATCAATAGCTTTGATACTCAGACGACGGCGGCCTCGGTGGTGGCTGACTTCTGATGGAGAAGATACAGAGAAATGGCGGCGGCGGCTGGTGCTGCTAGTGGGGTTGGTGAGATTAGAGAAACGATTTGAATTGGAGGTTGGGGTTGGCTTGGATTGAAGTGGGGTGAAAGACAACATGGTATATACAATACAATATTGTCTGTACAGAAAGATTCTTGATTTTTTACCTTTGATTCTTGAAATGTGAAAAAAATGGAGTTCTTTTTTCAAGATTTGAGAGGAATTGGACAATGGGAAAAAGGGGAAAGGTGAGGTATTTATACAGGAAGAAAAATGGAGGAAGGTGAAGAGCAATTGCACAAGTGGTGGACTTTTCAACAAAGGACAGAGAGAGAAGAGAGATTGTAATTTGAAAGGCATAAAACTTGGAAAAAAGAAAATTGAAAATGAGGTTGGGGTTTGGGGGTAGGTGGTTCAAGAATCAAAATTGCGTATCGATCGATTTGATTCAATTTTAAAGTTTATCGATTTGACTTAGACATGTTAAATCATTGTAGAACGATTAAAATATTGATTTATGGTTACTGATCATTATCGATTTGATTGTTAAGATTTGACACAAAAAAAAAAATCATTGAAAATCACTTATAAACAAAGTGACAAATCAAATGAATCATGTATATGAGTTGACAAATTGAATATTGTTCAAAAGCAAACATTGTTACCATCGTAGAATAATCGGAAATTTGAGATAACTTGAAATAAAGTACGAAACTAATTTTAAGTCAAAGACTTTATATACCAAATTATGTAAAATATAATTATTTAATTTTGATATCAGGTTATCAGTTAACCTGATAAGAAAATACTTCAAATCATTAAGAATCGATAATGCAATAATAAAAAAAAAAAAAAATCATTGAAAATCACTTATAAACAAAGTGACAAATCAAATGAATCATGTATATGAGTTGACAAATTGCATATTGTTCAAAAGCAAACATTGTTACCATCGTAGAATAATCGGAAATTTGAGATAACTTGAAATAAAGTACGAAACTAATTTTAAGTCAAAGACTTTATATACCAAATTGTGTAAAATATAATTATTTAATTTTGATATCAGGTTATCAGTTAACCTGATAAGAAAATACTTCAAATCATTAAGAATCGATAATGCAATAATAAAAAAAAATTAAAACATCACCGAAACATATAAAATTATCGATATAAGATATTTTATGTTAATTCGTCGAAAGATATCTAAATTAAACATATAGAAAGTATGTTACTTTCAACCTTTGAATGTGAAATTCTTTTGCTACTACCTTATGTATATCTTCATCTCTAATCTCATCTCTGCGAGTATACCTACACATTTATTTGAGCATTCCATTTTTGCTACTTTCAAACTTTGAATGTGAAGTTTTTTACTGGCCAACATTTTATTTCATATAACATAGTTTGTCTATCTATCACTCTTTAAAACTTGTCTTTGAACTTTTATGACAACTTGTTTTATCACATCAGACTCTGATGTGCGCCTCCATTTCATTCATCTGGTTGCTCTATTAATTTTTCGGATTCAAATTATTTGAAACTTCATTTCTTATGGATAACGTATGTATCAAGTCTCGTCTCCACATTAATATCATGTGTTACTTCACTGAATTTTAAGTTAAATTTCATTTTTTTTATTTTGTACAAAAATATCACAAAAAATGGTGATTGTCTTTATTTTTGTCTGATGAAAATGACCATCAGAATGATAAACAAAATAACAATGGTGAAAGCTTTGTTAATGCTAGAATGATTTGGTGAGTCACTCAATTCTTGAATGATTTGGTGATATTTATATTACTCGAATTATTTAGAAATATCAATGTGTTAAATCCTCTAAAATAAGTATATATTTAAAGA
The DNA here is from genome assembly GCF_000226075.1 of Solanum tuberosum. NCBI lineage: Eukaryota > Viridiplantae > Streptophyta > Magnoliopsida > Solanales > Solanaceae > Solanum > Solanum tuberosum. The sequence goes on along the minus strand of NW_006239221.1, from coordinate 205,112 downwards.
ATTTAATACAAACATCAAAGAACACATGTACAATTAGTTCTATACGTCATTTTAAGATCTGTTTGTTCAATTAAAATATTATTTTGGAACCTGTTTGTTCATAAATGTTTTTCCTTAACAATTGAAAAGTTATTTTAAATAATATATTCTCCGTTCTAAATTAAGTATCATCTTAAAAGTTTAAGACAAAAATTAATATATATTTTTTCAAATGTAGTATCTATTTACTTGATTATTCAAATTTTTAAGAGACGCTTATCAAATAGTATTAATTTAGTAAAGTACACATTATATTTATTGATTTTTTAATGAACATAATTTTTACTAAGATAAGAATATTTTGAAATGGAAAATGTACGGTTTAAATTTTGATGATTAGAGTTATCATGCGATCGAAGATAGCAAAAATCGTGAAATTAATAATGTCTATCGAGAGTCGATTTTATGTTTAATTAATTACAATGATACTGTCATTTATTTCTCTGTTAATTATGTTTTAGAAAATAACAGTTTCCTTTGGATTTGAAAAAAGGAGGTCTATTTTTTCCATCCTTATTCATTTGACAAATATCAAGTGTATGTGACACATTAAGTGAATTTTACGTTAAATTGAGAGATGAAATGTGTGGATAGTAAAAGAAAATATATTAAAGCACATTCTGCTAAAGATAAAAGATATTTTTTTTATTATTATTTAGATGGATAAATTTCAAAAATAAAATAAAATAAGACAAGACAATGCACGTTTAAAAAATGGCAGTGTACCAACTCCCAGATTACTTTTTAAAAAAAAACAACTAGAAAATTTAATGGAAGGATCCTATCAACAACTTTCTTCAATGGTCACGAAGATTGTTTGTCATGAGATGTATAGAATCTTTTCGGGATTCTATTAACAACTTTCTTCAATGGTCACGAACACAATTGTGATGAAATGAAAAGAATCTTTTCATAATCCTATTAATATTTTTCTTTAATGGTCACGAAGACTGTTTGTGATGTGATGAATATAATCTTTTTATGATCTTTATTTTTAACTTAAACATTTTGGATTCAAGTTTCATATACAATTTCTTTTATTAGGGAGTGATTTCCTTTTAGAAGGGTCATACACTGTGAGAATCCAGATTGATTAGGTCAAAATATAAATATCGAACATCAGATGAAAAATCAAATTTGAAAAAACTTTTTTTCAATAGTCAAAACATATCTTTAGTGGCAATTTCTTATAATCACACAAATATAATATATTCACTTTTATTTGCCCATTATTAAAAAAATATATTTTCATTTTACTTGACATCATTTTTATTAACATATAAGAAAAGATAATTATTATTTTTTATTTTACCTTTATCATTAATTACTTATTCCCCAAATAATTTTACAAACTTAACATAAATATTAATTATGATAGGTATTGTAATGAAATACTCATCATTATTTCTTAAAAAACATTTAAAAAATTCAAAATGAACGGAAGAAATATTTAAGGCCACAATCAACTTTTAAATATCTTACTTTCTTAAATTTCATATATATATATAGTATAATTGAGGTGTAAGAAGACAAGAAGTTATATTTAAGATTCATTTTATTTTATTCAATTATAAATTATAGTAAAATACATTTCCTAGAACCTTTGGTAACTAGGAAGTATCCTATATTAAATTAGCAAGATTCCTGGGGGAAAAAAAGTTGCACATATGTAATATTATATTATCTCTAGTTTCTCGTGCTGTTAATTATTAATTATAATTTATAAGTAGTATTATTCCTTAGGAGTAATTTTTACTCTTCCAAAACTTCTTTATTAAGTTATTTAAGGAAAAATATTTTGACTAGATCTTATATTATCTTTTGAATTTCGATATTTTAAATAAATTTTTCTTTTATTATATTTTTTAAAATATTTATGTTGTCAATCTTGTAACTTGTAGTATTTTTTATGTAGTTTTCAATTATGTAAATTTTGTTTTAAAAATATTAAAAGTCTAAGTCTGAATTCACGATCAAAATTAAATTTGATTTGGCTGTCGAAATTCGAATTGTAAATTTCGGACAGATAAAATGCTTATTTTAGTGAGATGACATACTTGATCAAATATTTAGGGGTGGGGGGGTAGGGCTTTTAAATAGTAGTGGAAGCTATTTTGTATTTCGAAAAACATTTTTTTCCCTTCGAAATAAGCATTTTTTGAAATATTGGCCAAATAAGCTATTCATTTTTAAAGATGTTTGTGTGTCTGTGTTTGTTGAGAAAATAATTGGCAAAATTGCATTGTTTATATTTTTGGTTAATTATGTGATAATCAGGTTGCAAATTCTTTATATTTTTGGTTAATTATTTCTAAGTTGCTTCTAAATCTTCCTAACTAAAAAGTAAAAATGTTAATATTCTTCCTCCAAGTTTATTTTATATAAAAATTTAGAGATTCATATTAAAAGTTGGAAGTATGTATAAATGCTAAAAACTCATTCATTATAAATGTTAAGGAAAAGGCTTGAACATGTCAGTGAACTTTGAGAAAATGCTCATTTATATTATTCGTTAAAAATTTGGTTCATCTATGTCATTTTCATTTGAGAAAAAGTTCATTCATCTCATTATTTGTTAACTGAAATGGTATAGATGAATCAAATTTTTAACGGATGACATAAATGAGCCTTTTCTAAAAGTTCGATGGCATATTTGAGCCATTTTTCTTTTAAAATATAATTTATTTAATGATGTGGCAGAATCATAATTGACCACGTGTAAAAAATGATTTTGTAAAATCTAATTGTTTACCGTTAACCAATAATGGCATGGATGCGTCTTTTTCTCATAAGAAAATGACATAAACGAACCAAACTTTTAACGGATAACATAAATAAGTCTTTTCTCAAAGTTCGATGACAAATTTAAGTTTTTTCCCTAAATGTTATGTTAGTTGTACGATCGTTTCACTCAGAGAACGATAATAAAATATAACATATGAGATACTATATGATCAATTTATTTTATTTAAATTATAACACATCACAAGGAAATTATTCCTTGGCAATCAACTTTCCACACAATCAACCTTTTCAAAGTGTAGTTAAGACACACCATTTATATAATATGGTTTGTGCGTGTGTTTAATTTTCACCATTTTTTTCTCTCTAAATTCTTCTTGAACTAGAATTTAACAAATTGAACGGTGCTTTGTTGACTTTTACTACAAGAAAATAAGAAATTAAATTTCGTAGCTAATTAGTAAAAATTAGCGACATATTATATGAAATATAGTTGCATACGAGTTATTTAGTGATGAATTAGGGGTAAAATTGATGACACGTAGATGCGGAGGTAGGTAGAAGCGAAGGAGTTTTATCCAAATCTTCTTAGATTGAAAATTACATTATTATTTATATATAGTATATGTTGAACCTCCTTCGATTTTTTTTGGTATGTTTACTTCTTCATATTTTGACTCCTTAGTACAAAGCTCGGCTCCACCACCAAAAGGTTATGGTGGTATCCTACATTGATCTCAGTCTCTTAACTAATTCAGCGAAATTCATTAATTTTTTATTAAAATTTTATATTTATTTAAAAAAATCTGTTAGAATAGGTATAATTATTATATATAATATTTTTTTCTTACATATACCAAACATACAAAAATATAAGAAACTTTCCTTCCTCCGTTCACACCCTTAGTGAACTCTTTGCCAAACTTTTGAGAAATATTATTTTTCAAACTTTATTAATTATAATCTTGTAGTAGTTTTTAGCTTGTTTACTGCACGTGTTAGCATTTAATTAATTACATGTAAATCTATCTTTAGTGGGTTGATCAAGTTTTGACTTTATATAAGTATGAAATGAAAAATTAAAAATTGAAGAAAGAGATAAGTAGTTTGAAAAGTCAATATTGGTTGGTGGTGAATATTAAATTTCATTATGAAATTTTAGGTCTTTATAAGATGAATGTAGGCATGATATCATAATCAGTTGGGCGATAAAAAAATAATTTAAAAATAAATAAATGTTCTCATTCAGTATTGGATAGGTGGATTGAAGTCAAATTAATTTGAATCTAGGATTCATTTTTGAAAGTAATGCTTTCAAAAGAATTCTTTTTCCATTTTCAAGATATAAATTTGAAATATTTAATAAAAGATAGAAAAATCTAGTTATGCTATTATAATCTATATTGATATGAACTAAAAACAAGGTTAGAATGAATTTAAGTTATATGTATTAACAGTGTAAAAAATGTACATGATCAAGTCACATAGTCTTAGTTAATTACAAGAAATTTGTTTAATACATATAAATTGATATTTAATAATATATTTTTTTTAAAAATAACTTTTCTATTATCACAAAATATGATATTTGCAGATAATTTAGTTTGTTCTGAATGACATGCATGTTACGTTTTTTTCTATTATTTGCTATGATTAAGTTGATATGTCATATTAATTATTGTATTCTTGTTTCAAATTGTTACGTCATGTGTTATTTGAGATAAGGATCTTTTAAAATTAACTTTTTTATTTCTATAATACAAGGATAAAATCGATATATATTCTATTTCTTTTAAACCACGATTATAAAAATATTAGGTATATTGTTATTGTTCGTTGTTGTAATATTTACTGATAATTTTTTTTAAAAAAAATGCAGTATTAATGTATATAACTTGACTCCTCAAAGGAGCCAATATTTTCAAATTTATGTGTAATTTAATTAAGAGGGATATTAGAGATAGGGTAGGCTATATGTTATGTTAAAAATCAAAATTTGGCAGGGAGGCTCCAAAGCTTTAACAAAAAGTGGCTCAATAGTGATTTAAATTTGTCACTAAATTTTATTTAGATATTTAAATTATGATTTATTTCAATTAAGTAAATGATAAAAGTATTTTTATTAGACACTTTTTATTTAAAATTTTAGAAAAATCTTTTACATGTGTTCTCTAGCATCTACTAGGTAGTTGAGTTAATCACATAAATATATGTGAGGTTTTACAATTTATTGAGGTTAATATATATAATTAAAAGAGGTGATATTATTATAAGTGATTAACTTATACTATGTATAATAGGCATGACAAAACACACACAAAAAATAAAAATTGAGCTGAAAATGTTTAATAAAGACACTTTATCATGTATTTAATTAAAACAAATCAAATCTCAAATGTCTAAATGAAATTCACCTTTCGATTTAAAAGGTTGTCGATGTATTAAAATTTTCCTATCAAAACGGTGTCCTTATTCATACAGTAAAACCCACCACAAAATAGAGGCATTTTGTGTGAATAACCCAAAATTATTCATCTTTATAAGAAACTGCATTTACTAAAGTCTCAGAAAAAACTAGCTAAAAATTTACCAAACTGTTTAAAATAATGGTTAAAAATGGTAAATAAATGCTGTGATCAACTTAGACTAATCTGACTATATGGTTGAAACTCCTTTGACATAATCACAGTTCTCAAGTTTGAGTTCTGAATATTTAAAAAAATCATGTTGGTACCACCATCTACAAAAATAAACCCTGCAATACATGGATACAGAGTAATTAAGCTCTAATGCAGATACCCCTATAATATCAGAATTCGAAGTAATCAAATTCTAATGCGGATATTGAATAGAAACCAATTTTTTTTTTAAAACTACAATTGCTCCCCACACTACACATGTTCCTTCTAGTCAAGTCCATTAAAAAAGTCATTGATTACTCGAATTCCCAAAATTATAATTTGTTTCTAATTGGGATGGACAAAGTGGACTGCCACTATTTGATAAGTTTATCTCTATTTCTTTGAGTCCGGAGCTAAATGGGTAAAAAAAAAATTGTCAAATTTTTTAAAAGGGCATATCAAATTTTTTTAAAACCAAAAAGGCAAAATCGCTCCTGACGAACTGATTTTCCTCTGACACAATGACAAAATCACTGCCCTAGCAGCGATTTTGTAAAATCTATGGATTCATTTTTGAACGTAATACTTTCAAAAGATTTTTTTTCCATTTTCAAGATATAAATTCGAAATATTTAATAAAAGATAGGAAAATCTCAATTATGCTATCATAATCTATACGAATAAGAACTAAAAAGAAGGTTAGAATGAATTTAAGTTATATGCATTAACAGTGCAAAAAATGTACATGATCAAGTCACATAGTCTTAACTCTTAGTTAATTACAAGAAATTTGTTTAATAAATATAAATTGATATTTAATATATATTTATTTTTTAAAAGTAACTTTTCTATTATCACAAAACAAATCAAATAAAGACACTTTCTCATGTATTTAATTAAAACAAATCAAACCTTGAATGTCTAAATGAAATTCACCTGTCGATTTAATAGGTCGTCGATGTATTAAAACATTTTTTTTTCCTATCAAAACAGTGGCCTTCTTATTCATACAGTAAAACCCACCACAAAATAGAGGCATTTTGTGTGAATAACCCAAAATTATTCATCTTTAAGAAACTGCATTTACTAAACTCTCAGAAAAACTAGCTAAAAATTTACCAAACTGTTTAAAATAATGGTTGGAAATGGTAAAAAAAATGTTGTGATCAACTTAGACTAATCTGACTATATGGTTGAAACTTCTTCATTTTAATCACAATTCTCGAGTTTGAGTCATTAATATTTTAAAAAAATTATGTTGATACCACCGTCTATAAAAATAGACCCTGCAGTACATGATCTAGAGTAATTAAGCTCTAATGCAGATACCCTTGTAATACATGGGTCCGGAGCAGTGGCAGACCACCTTACAATTAGGGGGTCCCCTTCAGCGGAAAATTATATGATTTATACATGGTTAAAATAAATTTTTAGATATATATAGTAGATATCGAACCCCATTCGACTACTTCGTATGTCTATTTTTTCAGATTTTGAACCCCTTTATTAAAAATCTTGACTTCACCACTGATCCGGAGTAATTAAGCTCTAATACGGACACTGAACAGTTAGTGAGAAACCAATTTTTTTTTAAAACTACAATTGCTCCCCACACTACACGTGTTCCTTCTAGTCAAGTCCATTAAAAAGTCATTGATAACTCAAATTCCCAAAATTATAATTTGTGTCTAGGACAGAGTGGACTGCCATTATTTGATAAGTTGATCTCTATTTCTTTAGCCTTTTTTTCAGATTTAAAACGATTTTTTTTCAAATGATTAAAATAAATTAAAAACAATGGAGAACATGTCTGTATTAAATATGAACCAGATTGGATGGATTATGCATGACAGTATCTTTAAGTATGACCTAATTTCGGAAGATAGAGAGGCGCACATACCAATTAATCGTATTCTTGAATTTGGAATGAAAAGAGGAGTAATATTTTTTTAGTACGGGACAAAGAATAAGACCACTTAGATTAGGTTAGCATTCACAGAAATGTTCTAATATAGAGTAGAATGGAACATGAAAGAGATTCATTGACAACAGTAAAAAGATAGGTGCCTAATTCCTTGCAATAGTCATAGGGGTCTAAACACCGTGATTGATGAATGGGTACGTGGATTAGGTCCACCTCTCACCCAACGGGAAGTAATGAGGCTAACTAACATTCTAAGACTGAGGCCTCGTTAAGTGTGTTATATAATAATACGAAAAATATAAACTTTGGCTAGAAATTTAAATTAAAGACCACCCTATGCGAATGGTTGCCTCTCCCAGTCTACGTTATGTTACTTGTATGTATGTATAGATAATAATGGAGAAAGAAAAGACAAATGCACATAAAAGCTTAGTAAGTCTTCAAAAATTGAACACCCAAAAAGGGCAATAACAAGAAGGTATTAAGAGAAAAAAAAAAAAAAAACTGATACAATTACTCTAGGAAAGAACATTTGATGCTTCTTTTGAACTCTGCAAAATCACTTCACCCTTACCATCATCACAACGCGCATTCTCGTGAATAATCTCCCTCCACAGCCTAACACCATATGCTAATCCCCACATTCTAGCTACTAAAAACACGAAAAATGCTTGAAAGGAAGTTTGAATGTGAAATACGGGGGGAAGAGTAAAGAGGAACAATAGATTCATGATACAGTCATGTGACATAGGAGTTGGTTGCATTTGCTTTCTAAAACAACTTGAAGAGAAGACCACCATGGGTGGCGAAGAAGGGAGCAAACACGAGGGACTCCACAGCCATCAGCTTGATAAGAATGTTCAATGATGGTCCAGATGTGTCCTTGAGAGGGTCACCAACAGTGTCACCAATTACAGCAGCTTTGTGTGCATCAGATCCCTTGGGGCCAAGAGTCCTTGCATGTTCTGAGGCTCCAGCCTATCATTCATAACCAACACATATTATTAGAGTTGAAACGTACAGCAATCTAAGTGAAAGGTTCAAAAGAAATACTTTACCTCAATGTACTTCTTAGCGTTGTCCCAGGCACCACCAGTGTTGGATGCAGAAATGGCAATCTACGGAAACAAAGTTCATCCAGGATTAGAGATTCAGACCATTTGAAGTTATTTAAAAACACATTCATAATCTTCTATATGTTTTCTTACCTGTACACCAGAGACGAGAGATCCTGCAAGAACACCAGAAAGTGTTTCGACACCAAACAAGATCCCAACAATCAATGGAGTGAGCATGACAAGAGCACCAGGTGGAATCATCTCCTTGATTGATGCATCTGTGGAGATCTTGACACAGGTGGCATAGTCAGGCTTGGCAGTTCCTTCCATGAGACCAGGGATGGTGTTGAATTGCCTGCGCACTTCCTCAACCATCTTAAGAGCAGCGCTTCCAACACTCTTCATTGTCATGGCGGAGAACCAGTAAGGAAGCATTGCACCGACTAGCAAACCAATGAAGACTTTAGGTGTCAAGACATCTACAGTGGAAATTGCTGCTCGACTGACAAACGCGCCAAAGAGGGCAAGAGACACGAGTGCAGCAGAACCAATAGCAAATCCCTGTCATCGTTATAGGTACAAAAGAAGTTTGTCATCATAAGGTAATATAGTGACTTCCAACTAAACCTCTCATTGCTTAGTGTAGGGTAGAAGCAAATTTAATTTACCTTTCCAATAGCAGCAGTGGTGTTTCCTGCAGCATCAAGTGCATCAGTTCTCTCTCTGATTCTGTGGCTCATTCCAGCCATCTCAGCAATACCTCCTGCATTATCACTAATGGGACCATATGCATCAATTGCCAAACCAGTGGCTATAGTGCTCAGCATTCCAAGGGCAGCAACTGCAATGCCGTACATTGCAGCAAAGCTGAAGCTAACAAATATACTGATTGCAATGGCAAAAATGGGAATGATGACGGATTTGTAACCCAAGGCAAGGCCAAAGATGACATTGGTGGCAGCACCAGTGCGGCATGAATCAGCAACGTCTTGGACGGGGCTGGGAAAAGGAAAAAAGTAGAACAAAACTTAAATTTCTGATATACAAGAGCCAAAGAAGCCAAGGAAATGACTACAAAAAATAGGTGCCCACCTGTAAGCATTGCTGGTATAGTACTCAGTGACAAACCCAATAATGAGTCCAGCCCACAAACCAACTCCAACACACAAGAACAATTGCCTGCAGTTTAAATCAGATTCGGAAACCTGTTAGCCTCAGTATTAGATATTTTAAAGACAGGGAAAGGAAAGTCAAAATTGCAGCTTTGTCATCCATTCAAGTGGAAAATGCATTTGTCCAATCTTCTGTAACGGATTCTTGTATCTTAAACTTCACTCCATGCTTACACAACTTCCAGTCTTTCACAACCAAATCCCAAATAATGCAAACCAATATATAAACAGTGCACAAGTGCCACAAGACCAAGTTATAAAAGTAATAGCAAGATTAAGACTTACCAGTTCTTTACTTCTTTCTGAACTCCGAAATTGAATATTGTGAAGGTCGATGGAAGGGCAATCCAACTAACAAAAGCAATCCCAATAGTCATGAGAGCAGTTGAGATAATGAGTTGCTTCTTCAATGCTGGCTCAATTTCCTTAACAGCCTTGACTTCAAAGAAATCAGTTGCAAATAAGGTGGTAAGCAAACAGACAAGGATGCCGACAGAGCTGATGAGAAGGGGATATAGCATGGCAGTAAGCTCATGATTGACACCGAAGGAGGAGATTGAAGCAACAACAAGAGCCGCACAAGATGACTCTGCATAAGATCCAAACAGATCTGATCCCATACCAGCAATATCTCCGACATTGTCTCCAACATTGTCAGCAATCACCTGAGAGACTATTTATACTTGAGAACCAACTAGAAAAGAAGTTTCTTAACAAGGCTAACTAGAAATAAGTTTTAAGTAGATCTCTACATTCTAATAGATAAATAACCATACCGCTGGGTTTCTAGGATCATCTTCAGGGATGTTCCTCTCCACCTTGCCCACAAGATCAGCTCCAACATCTGCTGCTTTGGTGTAAATCCCTCCACCAACTCTACCAAAGAGGGCCATTGAAGATCCACCAAGACCATAACCAGTTATAGCCTCAAATAGACCTTCCCAGTCATCACCATAGTACATCTTAAATAGAAGGATTGTTATGAATAAAACCAAAAGACCGTTTGCAGCAAGAAGGAAACCCATCACAGCACCAGATCTGAATGCAACAATAAAAGCCTTCCCGACACCTTTTCTAGCCTCCAAGGTAGTTCTGGCATTTGCATATGTGGCGATTTTCATTCCAAGGAACCCCGACACCACAGAGGTAACAGCACCAAGCAGAAACGATATGGTGCTGAAGACAGCAGTTGCAAGAGCTGGCTTGCAAGTTTTGGTGCTGTCATATGTGCAAGGCTGGTCCTTTGTGCTGAATCCCTCAACAGAGCCGAGGAAAACGAAGATTAAAATTGCAAAAGCAACCATGAAAACACCAACATACTGGTACATTGTAAAGAGAAATGAGGTTGCTCCTGTGGTACAAAATATATTCAAAAGTTAAGATCATGAGAATCCATTGCAAAAGTTAATAGTCAGGTAAGTGTTCCTGGCCTATGCTAACTGACCTGGAAGAAATAACTAACCAAGAAGTAGCTAGCTTTGCATTTCCCATCAAATATAGTCCAAATAAATGGTCAGGAAAATAAATTAGAAAAGTAAAAGCAAATAGAACTTAATCAAACTAGCAATTGAAACAAGTAATTGATCAACTTTTGTACACAATATATTATTTTTATCAAATTCTTTATTTGTCATCCAGTTAAAGTAGACTGCATTCCTTTTTCTCTTTCCACCTTAATGAAGGGCTATCCACAGAAATGCAGACTCATTGGCAGAGTGTAAAATGTTTAGATATCCACAGAAATGAGTCGGCGAAAGAAATGCAGTCTTGTTGACAGAGTGTAAAGTGTTCAGATCTCCCTGATTTGATACATTAAACCCCATCTAGTTTCTTTTCTTAATTGATTCAACATTCTGAATGGCCATCTAGGATGCTCAACCTCATTACAAAAATTAACACTGTGGCAATCAGACTGAACACAATATTTTGCCTTTTTCCTAAAAAGTAATTAGTTAATGTTCAGATCTAATACTTAAATCCATAAGATAATAAAAAAAAATTACTTCTTTTTAATCTTAATCATTAATTAGCAAAAAAGGCTTTATATAAGTATCTCAAATCAGCAGACTTGACACCTATATTGCTCAAACTCTTCGAAAATGTCACACGAGTGCATGTCAATGTCCATGAGTGCATATCAGATCCTTCAAAAGTAGTGCATTTTTTAAGGATGCGACACAGCATAAGTCGACATGTGATAGTGATGATAGCTAATTACCAACCTAACACGGCATCTTAGATCTGTAACTGTTATGTATAAAAGGTTGCTTGGAAAAAAGTAAACTAATCTGCAATTGATTATTCCCAATAATTAAAGGCCAAAATTAAAGTCTAAGTCTACAAAAAACGTGTAAGAAAAGCAAGAAAGAATTACATAATTTAATAATGATAACAACACGAATGAATATAGAAGCTAGATCTTAATCTATCAGCAAAGAAAACTCAACTAATTTACAACATAAATCAGCATATTCCATTAGAAATTAACACAGTAAACACAACCAGATTACGAAATCAACAAAATTATACAGAAATTTCACTTAAAATAACCTGCAATAGCACAAAAACAGTGCTTAGATTTACTCATACGAGTAATGGACTCAAAGACAAAATATACAGAATCCACATAAATGAGTTGAATAACAGTAAGAACAAAGGTCGCTTTTGATACCTTCAGAAATAGCGTTTTGAATTTCAGCGCATTTTTGAACAACGTTATGGTCATTGATGCCTTCTTCTTCTTCAATGAGAGATTCAGCATATCCATTCTTATCGTCTCCGGAGGAATGAGGCTTATCAGTACCGACCGTAACTTTGGAGACGAGATGCCACTGGAAGAGCGAGAAAGCGATGCCGATAACGGCACATATCGGAATCAAAATCTCCATTCCGAGATCTGTTAAAATAGTCACACCCATCTTCGCCGACAAAAATAAACTCCGACCGGCAGACTACCGGAGCTCCGGCCAATAAAAATAAAGAAAAAATAGAGAGAAGGTTAAATGAAAAATTTGTGAGGTTTCACAGTGATGAAGATAGATATGTTTTCTATATTTATAGTGAAAAACTGCACCAGTCAGATATTAAAGATAAAAATAATTTTCCTTTTTTTTTATAAAAATAATTAATAATATTTATTTTTGTTAGATTTTGAAAATCAAAACTATGGATTTTTTACTTTTTTGTTTTTTTTTTGTTCTATATTTACGACTCTAATTTATTGTTAAGGAAAATTAGGTGGGGAAAGTTTTTGTTTTTATTTTTATTTTTATTTTAAGGTGGGGGCATGGGTGATTCAGATTGAATATGAAAATTTCAATTTGGTAGGTTTTTGAATTAATAAAATTTAGATTCAATTTTTTAGGTTTGATTTTGAATTGATCCGTTTGGATATTTTATAATTTTGACTTCTGAGCCTTTAAGATAGGTTATAACAATTAACGACCTCAATTACCTAATAGTTTGCTCTTCACAAGATAGTAACTTTTTGCAATTAATTAGGATTAAGATCACTTTGTTGTTCATACAGTGTAATTTTATATTAAACTTAATGAATATAGTCGTAGGGTACTATTCTATTGAAAAAATAAATTTGTGAGCATTGGACATATGTGATTTGTGCATGGGTGGATATAAGGCAAAGTTTCAGATATTCAATATCAAATTGATAAATTTTAAAAATAAAATTCAAAATTCAAACTAAATATCCAAATAGTTCAAATTTTGGGTTTGCTCAAACTATGTTCACCCTTAGTTTTCCCTCACTTTTTAAGTTCTTTTCTTAAGAAAAATGTTTTCAAAATTTTCAAATTCTTGCTTTACAAACTTGATTTCTTTTTTTAAAATAATTGTTTGATAGATATTAATAACTAATATATAGTCTTACCTACTAATTGATGGTTGAGAATATGGTTAATATATACTTAGATTAGAGAAAGTTAAGGATCTAACTGGATAGAGTTGAACTATAGAGGATTAATTTATTGTGAAAAGTTTTATCCAATTATCTTTTTTATTTTTACATGAAAAAAGAAGTCTAAGAATAGTAAATGAGTGAACAATTGATTAGTTTTATTAATTTTATAAGTATAATTATTTTTTCTACAATAACTTTATATTTAGATTTTAATTAATTTTTTTGATATTAAGGTCTTTTCATTAGGTCACTTTTAATTAAATCTTGAGCATAAAAGGGTAAAAAGAAAAGGAGAGGTTGAAAAGAAGATATTCCCCTAATTTTATCTTATAAATTCCACTTTTTGTTTAAATAATTAAGGATTTTTTTCTTAATTTATTTTTTCTTAAATATTCTATTACCTTGTTTGGCCAAGCATTTAAGAAGTTAAAAGTTTCTTTTACTAAAAAAATGTTTATTTTAGATGGTTAAGATATTTAGTTGAATTTGGTCCCTTCATAGATATTCGATAAAAAGATAAATTAGTCAAGTTTTTAAAAAATAAATACTTTTAAATAGTAGTGGACATTACTTTTCTAAACTGAAAAATGTACTTGGTTTAACATTGATAATAATATTTTTTTCAGATAAATTAATAAAACACAAATCATTACAAAATGGATTGGCTAAACATATTCGAAAAGTCCATTTAATTTAGCTCTCAAAGAGTCAAACATAACTAATAAAAATGAACAAATATAGCTAATTCTAATTCTCTAAAAGTAACTTTTATAAATTGAAAAATTATATATATACATCTTGTTCAGAATATAATATAAAAAAATAAAATCAATAACTATATTATCCAATCAATGAAGAATCTTACTAATTCAGTTCGTTAATTACTCGAGTTTTCACCTTCTCGATCATGATTCAATTTCTCATCCTATAATTCCTCTCCCATTTTCTCTTCTCAAATCGTAACAAAATTATTTTTATTTTTCTAAATCCAAACAATTAATTCTTATTATTTTTTTTGTTTTAAGTAAGATGGAAGGTACCTAAAAAAAGGTAAGAAAATTAATTGTTGGTTATTAGTGTGAATAAGACGCTAAGTAATAGATGAGGCATCCACGTCAGAGCTGAGAAAGATAATCAGATTAGCTTCAATATATATAGATAAATAAAACGTCTTAACCACTCTATGAAAATATCTCTCGATATAAATAATCGTCCATCAAAATATATAATTATTAAAATTTACTATAATTATTATTAACTGATATAAATATATTTTATATATTTGATTAGTAAATATAATTATTATTAACTGATTAATTAAATGTATAATTTATCTGAACTAATTTGTGTACATCTCAATGAAATATTTTCTTGAGATACTTGTCACCTCTCACCACAAATAAATATCAAAAAATATGTCAGTCAATTTTAGGATAGATGAGAAAAAATCATATGCTATTATTATTGTCTCTGGCTCTGGAATTTAAATTCAAAATTTTGTAATTATCAACTCATTACATTGAGTCATTGACCATTAGATCGTATTATGTAACTTGTCTTATATTAAACGAATAACGTACTATATTTGAAGAATTTGATACACATCTTGATATTTTTAAAGAGTCTGAGTAAACATGGATTATACAAGTGGCATTAATGCATTATAGACAAATTGGAGTATTTCCTACTTACCATAAAGAAAGAAAAAGAAACATTTTTTTCCTTCTAACAGAATTTGAATCCTTTTATACTACTTTTTCCTGTTCTCTTTTTCCCTTTTATTATTCTCTTTTTTGCTTTTTTAAGGATATGAATTCAATTATAATATTTTTGGAGGGAATTAAAAGAAAAGAAAAGAAAAAGATAAATTCTGGGATCTGGTTCTTATTCTCATATAACTTTATATATATTTATAATAAGTTAAGAAAAAGCACAAATTATTGAAAAGTTTTTGATAAATGTGGGATAATGAGACATATCAAGCAAAATTTTATCTTCTTTTCTCTCTAAAAATAATTCTGAATTTTGTTTGCGTTAATAGAGAGTTCTGATTTTGTAGTCGATTATAAATATTAGTTTAATTATATAATCAAAGGATGTTAGTCCCGATTGGGCAATGTATATCTCATATTTACTTACTAAAATAGCACAAAAGAATGTGGCCATGAAGCCTAGAGATAATAAAGTTAATAAACAATTTCTTTCCAAACATAAAAATGGAAAAATTACTTGGATTGATATCTTTTAATAAATAATGAGTACTAATTTTAACAACACTAAAGTTAATAGATAATAAAGTTAATAAACAATTTCTTTCCAAACATAAAAAGGAAAAATTACTTGGATTGATATCTTTTAATAAATAATGAGTACTAATTTTAACAATACTAAAGTTAACAGATAATAAAGTTAATAAACAATTTCTTTCCAAACATAAAAAAGGAAAAATTACTTGGATTGATATCTTTTAATAAATAATGAGTACTAATTTTAACGATACTTTTATTTATTACCATTTATAGCAATACTATGTTAAATCTGCAATATGTATTAAAAGTGAATTATGTATGCAATATATGTGTATTATAGCTGGTTTTAAAAATATATTATGATTGTTTGGTAAGAAATTGACACATTGTAATATAAGTGTATTAAAATGTGTGATAAATGTATTATTCATCAATAAAACTTGTATTCTATGTGAATACTAAATTGCTCTTTGTAATATGTATTAAAACTGTATTATAAATGTATTAAAAGTGATCAAGTGAAAAAAAATATTATTGTTATAAATGGTAAATATTTTTTTAATATAGTATATTTATGTAAGTTTCCCTATAAAAAATCAAGTGAATAGAGCTACTTGATATTTATATTGGTTCGAAAATAAAAGGTACTTAATAGATTAATCAATGTATTTATAAATTAATTTAAATATCACCATCATAAAAATGAAAATATATACATGGTTGGTTGTGTGATTATTATTGAATTGTGAAATTGAGAAAAAAAACTAACAAAATTACATATTTGTTAGATTAAAGTCTCATCATATCAATCAATCAAATCTTTCTCTAAATTAAGGTTGCTTATCCCTTTAAAATTTCTGCCTCATAATTGTCTTTTTTATTTTTGTCGTTGGGTTCAATTAATCAAGACGAAGTAGTTGCATCAACGGATTCAGAATTTTTGAAATATGAGTCATTATTAAATAAAAGCGTTTTTAAGTGGGAATTGATTCTTATTTATATACTAGATTTTGTTGCCCGTGCTATGCACGGGCCCAATAACATAAATGGTATGTTTTGGGGCTAATAACGAAGTTTTTGAAGCGATTGTTTGCGTGGATAAAGGAATAAGTTTTTTTATCACATACCTGTACTTTCTTTGACGCTATTCAAGGCACAATAAGACTACCCACATACAACATTTTTGAACAATTT
>NW_006239221.1:184189-186952 GCF_000226075.1 Solanum tuberosum | reverse complement strand
TTATAAGTAGAATATTATATAAGTAGAATATATAGGGAGTTTATGATGGGACATTCAAATGTCCCATCATAAACTCACTCTTATATATAAGTAGAATAGAAAATAAATAAATAAATAAATAATTCACCGTTCAATTTGCAAGTACACTATTTGATCGTTTTATATTATGGGGTCCTGCAAATATGACATCAAAATTATTAATTTACGGGTTTTGATTTATATATATAGTAATTTTAAATGAACTATTTTTAATCTAAATACAATTTTTGAGTCAACTAGATTTTGTCGAATCCACGAGTGGAATACTACTTAGTCAAGTAGAAAGGCCAACCTGAGAGCGATTAGCAAAGCGGGAAAAGAAAGAGGGAAGGGGGGCAGCATCTTATTCTCTTCGCGAGAACTTCCGGATCGTAAAAGTATTCGGAACGGATTCCGCGTTCATTTCGTTGGCAGAAACGATCCATTACATTCGGGGCTTCGGGGAACCAAAAAATTCCGTAGCAATTATTATGGCTCCTCCCCTCCCAACAAATAATATTAGATCAAGTTTGAAAAAAAATAAAATAATATATATATATATATATATATATATATAATTATTTAGTTTTACGAAAAACTATAAGTTTACGTGCATCATAATTTAGTGTCCCTGGTTGGTGGAAGTGACTGTCATCATTGTTATATTGCATAATCTTAAAGTTTAACTAATTCACGTAATTAGTGTTTGGCCAAAATATTTACTAATTAGTTTGTAAACATCATTTTATTTTAATTTTTAATGAAAGGTTAATATATATAAAGTTTGCTTCGTGAATATGCCAATCATAGTTTGGTTATCCATAATTTTCAATTCATACTCAACATAAATAAAAGATTTGAGTTATATAAAATATATATCATGTTACTTATTATATTTAGGGATATATATCTAATCAGATAAATTTATACATTATATTTATCAAATATAGTGGAATACTAAAAAAATGCCAAACGTATAATCCTTCTATTCTAATTCGTATATTGCAAAAATATAATTAAAGTTATGTTATTTCTTATTTAATCATATTTTTTTTGATATTTCTCTGATCTATCTTTACCTTTTCTAAAATCACCAAATCAGTTAATCTCTCATACGTATGAGACATCCATGCGGTTCGTAATCTTCACATGCCTGAATCCTTAATCTTATTTACCTTATCTTGTCATTTACCAATGTCACTCTTACCTTGTCTCGAAGATAGTAATCTAAAAAATAAAGTTATGACATGTAAATATTTCAAAAGGCAAGAAAAAAAATATTCTAAGATAGTAAACTAAAAAATAAAGTTATGACATTTAAATATTTCAAAAAACAAGAAAAAAATAATGAAAATGCAGCACGTGCTACTATAAATGTGAATAATATGCACCAACCACTATGACTATGCATGGTTTGATTTGATGTATTTTTGATAGTTTTATTTTTAATTATATTTATTTATGTATTAATAATATCATAATGTTGATATGATGAGTTGTTGTATATTTGTTATATTCCATGTAATACTCAACAGAATGTATAATTAATATAATATATTAGTTATAAATACATTGTAAATATCAAGCAAAGTATTAAATAATATCATAGCTAATTCATGTATTATTTTTTTGATACATCTTACCAAATGGTTTTCCTAGAGTTAAATAAATCAAGTTATGTTTGATTATACATTTTATAAAGAAGAAATCAAAGAACAGATCATTTTATTTAAAATTTATAAAGATGAAACCGAAAATTGGATTTGAAGTACTTTTGGACTTTGAAATTCATCTCCAAATTAAATTTTAAAATTTTATAATCAAGCAGTGATTTTTTAATAAATCAAAAATTAATATAAAAATAAATAAATAATTCTCACGGCTAAAAAATGGCTATTTATATTTTTTTATTAAAATAATTGTTTGATTCCATAAAATTGTGCCATCTATTTTGAGATAGGATAAGTAAATTTAATGGGAATATGGTTGGTAGTGCTATATTTAATGAAATATTGTGCGGTTCTAGAGAAATACTGTTAATCAAATATAAAGCTTACATCAGCCAAATGAACATGTTTCGGGTTCCGTATATAAAATATTTTTATATTATATACATTTAATTCATATTTCAAAACAAGTTTATGATGTGTGTTTATAAGTATTTATCATGTAAATAAGTTAATTACATAAAATATATTAAAATATGTATGAGATTTTACGGTTTATTAAGATTAATGTGCATAGTAAGACTTTGAAGGGCTCTTACTTAGCTTTTGTTTAAAGGACCGATCTTAAAATGAGGTGTAAAAATAGTCGGATTTAAACGGACTAATCACTAAGCATCTCTGGTTTACAAAGAAAAGTGAGATATTCATGATGTGTCTATGACGGATGAACTAACTTCTTTTCTTTGATTGTATTGATACTTTGAAAGACCTAATGAATTGATATTTTCCTATTGATTCATATCATTTCAAGAGATTCAACGTAAATATTACGACGTGTAGATAATATTTTATATAAATTTGTAATTAACCAATGAGTCCCACTACTAAACATTATAGAAAAGCATAATTCACATAGACCGTCCAATTTAATTGTGAACAAAAGATAATTTAATCCACTTAATTGACGGATATTATTCTTGTGTTCCCATTTACGTACCAATTTTGTTTATTATGTCATTTTCTTGATAAATTAATCGATTTTCTATCCCCCCCCCCCCCCCAAAAAAAGGGGGGGGAT
>NW_006239221.1:180710-183886 GCF_000226075.1 Solanum tuberosum | reverse complement strand
CCCCCCCCCCCCCCACAAATGGAAGGACGAGTTAATTAGTGTCAACATTAATTAATTATGCACTTTGACTTTTGGGTAAACGTGTCACCAAAGACCTGTCCCATGTTTTAATACTTAATTTTTTGTAAATTAATTCATCTTTTTTTATACTCCATTTACATTTGACTATAAGTAAAAAAAAAAAAGCCTTTCATTTTCTTTTTGTAACAAATACTTTTCCATATGGCTATGTATGAACATCATCAGTTTGTACATTAATTCATCATCTAGAGAAATTAAAAATGAACATTAGTTTTCACATTAATTCTTTTTTGTCTCTTTAAAGTTTACACTTAATTTGACAAGTGTGTAGGAAAGCTAAGTTCCACATGATTCATCACCTTATGAACTTACCTGAAGATAAAATGTGTGACACACTTATTATTTGAATATTTATGATCGTCAAATCTCATTGACTCTCTACATTATGTATGTGTCTCTAAAGCTATAGACAAATGTAGTAAACTCGCGAGAAAACAAGCAAATGCACTAAATCAGGCCCCACGTGATCGATCTGCATCTCCATATTCTCTGTATCAAATTATTGGTTCTAATATCAGATGTTACGCTAAAATAATTCAAAATACTCTTAACATGATGTGATACTTATTTTTTAGATCAATTTTTTACTGTATATTTCCCAAAAGGCCTCATAATATTAAAGGTAGCTTTACACGATTACAATCTATATATAATTTTTTTTTTTCAACTATCAATATGAGACTTTATTTGCATTCAAAATATGAGACCTGAAATGTCCTCTATCAAAGAAATTTTTCATTTTCAAGACTCAAAACTTAAAACTTATAATTAAGTATCAGGAATATCAATTATCCCATAAGTACACCCATTAGTCCATCCACTATACTGGGAAAAAAAATCACTATTTTCCATTGAAATTTTCCACCTAAAAATGTGACAAAAGAAAAAAAAATGTTTAGTAACTATTCTCAACATTTTAACGAGAATCCATTTTCCATGCGCTCTCCTATTCTATTGATTCACAAAGAAAAAACTTTTGTTTCTAGCCGCGATCATCCATTATTTTATTTTTAACATGTAAATTCTTTTAATTTTAGTGGCCTGTAAATTGGTATCCTATGTACTTGGAGCAAAAAAAACAAATATGTTTAAATGCACAAGTACTGACAGCAGGTGACAACTATTTTAGGAATCAAGCATATTCTTCATTTATTCACAACTATATATGCACTCTATATATGTTATAATTATATATACCCAATTTTTATTTTATTTTATTTATTTACTCTCTTTTTTCATAGCTTTAAAGATTCTCACTTTTTTTATTAGTCATAACATTTTTGTAAGTAATTTGATGGAAAAAAATGTTTTTTTTTCCTATTTTGACAACTCTTTAATTATAATTTTTCATGTGACATATTCAAGATTATAATACTAAGAGACATTCTAGTAAATAATATATATTTTTAGTTTAAAATTACAATATTCAAAAAACTTTTCTACTTTATTAAATTTCATATAAAATCAAAACAAGATAAATAAATTAAAACAGACGGAGTACTAGGTTCACTACAAACAAAACAAAAAGAAGACTTTCAATAAATAAGAAAAGACTAATTTTTAGGGGGGCATGCAAAGGATGTCAAAGAGATAAATTGTTAATTTTGAGAGGCTGCTGACATTTGATGTATCCAACTGGAGGTGTGCAAACCTCCTAATTGGATAATAGTCTTATTAAAAAATATATTTTTTCTTTATAATAACGGAGATCGTATCAACTTATATGTATCTTGATAATTTCATCAGATGCATGTGCTTTTATCAACACAATCATAGTAATTGCGAAATTAAGATTTTTACTAAGAGAGTTTAGAATATGAAGAAGCAAACATACGAAGAAGTCAAGTGTGATTCAAAATCTATTATATATACATAAAAAATAATTTTAATCACATATAAAGAGTGTAATTTCCATCAACGGGATTCAGATGAACCTCCTCAACCTTATCTAACTCCGCCCTCAAGTCATAGTAACAAAGCCAAAAATCTCGTTAACATTTGAACCTAATCTCATTTTATTTTCACACACCGTTGATTGTTTCTCCACAATATCTTTTTCATGCACCCAAAGATGTTAGCGGCCTAATGATCAATGCGATGGATTGAGATTCATGAAATCGCATATTCAAGATCTATCAAAGACAAAAAAAAAAGTGATCTTCCTCCAACTATCTAACCCTTAATGAACAGAGTTTCTCAATACTTACACTGATAAAAAATAACAAATATCTTTAAAAATTAATCGAAATACACACCAACATCAACCGAACACCATAATTATATATATGTAAGTTTCTTCCTTATCACTAAATTTTCTAAATTTGTACAACCATTGTTGTTGTATAAGAATTTTGTATGTCATAGTATGGTTTTGTTGTCACATTCATATATTGTAAGGAAAGGACATTAGACTAGTTGGTTTGGCATGTGGTCATCAATTGGATGGTCACTAGTCATAGTAGTAGCTAATTGCTAGGGTCCCATATGCACATCTGTTCATGATCTGGATATTTTTGTTTAAATATTTTTTTAAAAATTTCCACGGTTGATATTCATAATAAGATCAATTAAATTTAAATTTACATAAAAAAAAATATGTTTAGAGTAAATAGCTTCCTAACAAAGACAGTTATATATTCAGCATGATTTGAAAATAATATTTTTAGTTAAAACTGAAAAAATATTTAACAGTTCAATATAACTTTTGATTGGTCCATAACTCTTATCTACTCTATCTCTAGATCTCACTAACCTCTTTAATTTTGCTGTTGTTGTATGATTGGTAAGACAAGGGGACAACACTTTTTTTTTCCTTTTTCTTTTTTAAGATTTGCCCATTTGGTGAATCTTTATATTTTTATTTTTAATAAATTGGAGATTTGAGTTTGGTGAATGTCTTGGCGGTTGGTGTGTGATTTTAATTTGTTCATATATTATCATGATATTCTAAAATTCTCAATGATACTATAATAGACATTTAGAAAAAAATTATCGAATGATACCATCACAATATATATATTGTGATGATATCATAAATATTGAATGACAACATATATATATATATATATATATATATATATATATATAGAGATGGT
>NW_006239221.1:177381-180333 GCF_000226075.1 Solanum tuberosum | reverse complement strand
TATATATATATATATATATATAGTGATGGTATCAAACAAACTAAAGGCGCATTGAGCCTAGGCTAGGAAGGGGGCACGCATAGGTGAAACACGTTTCACCTTTGTATGATATTTCTTATATATATATATATATATATATAGCGATGGTATCAAACAAACTAAAGGCGCATTGGGCCTAGGCTAGGAAGGGGGCACGCATAGTAATTTGTCTAGACGGAAAGAACATAAAAAGAGTTAATTAAGGATGAGCTATGAACAGATAATTTATTTATTTTTGTATCCAATAAATGTAGTTTTCCCTTTAATTTAAGGCTTATTCACCCGAAGGGCATTATTTCGAGATGATGTTTAGTTTTTGCCTTTTAAATTTGTAGTCTTTAGATTCTATTCTCCTAACACTTTAAGTAATAAAAAGAGTGATAAAAAATATCTCTGAAGTCAGAAAAAATATGTTTGACGTAATTTTAATTTTTTTGTATTATAATGTATTAAAAAGATGCCTACAGAGCATAACAAGTTTTATTGCTTAATTCCTATAAAATTTAACAAAACATAACTTAATTCATGCAGAATGAGATAAGTGTGTAACTCATTAACGTATTTTAAAAATGTGACAGATGTTTAAAAAAACCGCTTAGGCGCTTATAAATATAACCATCAAACCATCTTTATTTATGAAATTACCTTTGGATGATAAAATAATTTTTTTAATTAAATACTAGTAGAATAAAAATGGGATAAGAGTCTGAAAAATACATCAATTTTGGTCGGATTTGCTGTTGCGCTACTAAACTTTCATGAGGACCTATTACATCCCTAGACTATTTAATACCGTATTTTAAACATATATATTTGCCCACGTGGACATAAAAAATAATGCAAAATTATAGATAGTAATATGTCCACGTGAACACATATATATCTTTAAAATACACTATTAGATAGTTCAGGGGGTAAAAAATATGGTATTAAATAGTCTAGGGAGGTAATAGGTCCTCATGAAAGTTTAGTATCGCAACAGCAAATCCGACCAAAGTTGGGATATTTTTCAGACCCTTATCCCAATAAAAATAGAAATAGAGTTACCGTCCAACATTTAGTGATGGTGAAATGAATTTCAATGTCCAATTGAGTGTAGACAAATCTTATATAGAAATAGAGTTACCATAAAAATAGAAATAGAGTTACCGTCCAACATTTAGTGATGGTGAAATGAATTTCAATGTCCAATTGAGTGTAGACAAATCTTATATCCTTGGAATGATTGGTGGGACCTATTTTTTATTAATAGCATAAATTATTTTTTTCTAAAACAAAATACTTTTGAAACATTAATCAAGTACAACAACAGATCTAATATAAACGAAACATTTAAAAACTAATTAATTAGACATACATTGAGACTATTATTTTTTAGAAGTAACAAACACAACAGATTAATTTTCTACCCCTTGTTTTTGAATTTTCTAGTCATTGTCAATATGTTCACATAAAATCTAGATTTATGTGGTTATGTATTCTTAGATACCATTTCCATTTATGTTAGCTTAATTTATATCCATCAATTATGTCATTTATCATGTAGGGATTCTAGAAGCTCAGAATTATGTTTCACCATTAAAAGTATGATGTAGTAATTAATAAAATAAGTTCACTACAAAAAAAACAGGAGTTATTGCGACGATTTTTTATGCATATTACGGCGGTTTTCAACCATCACAATGCACTATAAAGAATTTTAAGATTTTAAATTTAAATTTGAGTAGAGAAAAAAAATAGTATTAGATAATATCTTTTCGTGATTTCTTAAAGTCTTTGTACACATAGTTATTTGAATCATGTGTTGGTGGGAGCTTTTAAGATTTTTTATAAAATTAATTGAAGTGAGTAAAACTGATGACACTGCAATTTGAAAAAAAATTAAAATTTTTTACCTTTTGCTATGAAATGATAGACATTTTATGTCAATTGATGAAAGAATTGATTCATACAGCAATTTTTTAAAATATTTTTATAAGTATTCAATATTCACTTTAGAATTTAGTTAAATTTAAAGTTATATATTGCAAAATTTATTTCGAAGATAATGCTTCCAACATATTATTTTTTCTCAAAAGATCAAATCTAAAATCTCTTAATTGAGATTTAGGAGATTCCAAATTATTCTACCACGATTCATATTCAAACATAAAATTAGTGTTGTTGCAGTGATTCACATAATAGTATGTAGGGGTGTTCACGGGTTGGTTTGGATCGGTTATTGGTCAAAATCAAAACCAAACCAACTTAATCGGTTTTAATTATCAAAACCAAACCAAACCAAACCAAATATAATATACATTTATCGGTTTGGTGATTATCGGTTTTGGTTTGGTTTGGTTCGGTTATTAACCATACACAAAAATAAAAGAAACAATTCATTTAAAATGTGAAAAAAGTGACAACAATCCATTCAAAACGAAAAATAGTTAGAATGACTTAAATTACTGAACTTTTGATCACTAAATTTACTATCAATAAAGCTTTAAAATTCACTATATTGGCCTAGAAGGAAGAGACAATAACATTTTCAGTTCCACAAAGAATTGTCATAGACATTCATATACATGAAATCAATAAGATAAATGTTTCATCTTGGGCATTTTTGCTTTCAATAAGTAAATTATAAAGAAATTTTAATGAAAATATGTATAAGATCTTTAAAATTGTTTATAAAAACAATATATTAAGTATGTATATTAATAAAATATATGTATATAATTCATCGGTTTGGTTCGGTTATTTCTTCAATTTTTTCCGAATAAAACCATAACCAAACCAAATACTATCGGTTTTCAAAAATCTAAAACCAAACCAAACCAAACCCAAATAAAATCGGTTTTATTTTATCGGTTTGGTTTGGTTTTTCGGTTTGGATCGGTTTTTATCCAAACCGTGAACACCCCTAATTGT
>NW_006239221.1:171918-174041 GCF_000226075.1 Solanum tuberosum | reverse complement strand
CTAAATTTACTATCAATAAAGCTTTAAAATTCACTATATTGGCCTAGAAGGAAGAGACAATAACATTTTCAGTTCCACAAAGAATTGTCATAGACATTCATATACATGAAATCAATAAGATAAATGTTTCATCTTGGGCATTTTTGCTTTCAATAAGTAAATTATAAAGAAATTTTAATGAAATTATGTATAAGATCTTTAAAATTGTTTATAAAAATAATATATTAAGTATGTATATTAATAAAATATATGTATATAATTCATCGGTTCGGTTCGGTTATTTCTTCGATTTTTTCCGAATAAAACCATAACCAAACCAAATACTATCGGTTTTCAAAAATCTAAAACCAAACCAAACCAAACCCAAATAAAATCGGTTTTATTTTATCGGTTTGGATCGGTTTTTATCCAAACCGTGAACACCCCTAATAGTATGTATTAATTTTGGATAGACTTGTAATCTATCTTTTTCTTGATATTTCATTTCATGTACAAATACCTTGAATCATAGTAATATATGTTCTATTACCATGGGCTACCTTTTAAAACCATATTCCAAAATTTTCAAATCATCTAGAAGATACAATTAGATAAACCAAGTGATCAATGATGTAACTATAGAATTTTTTTGACAATAAGCATTAATTAAAAATAAATTAATATTATAATTTATTATCCTATCATTAGTTAAACTACACTAATAGCAAGCAAAATAGGCATAATACATAATGGGAAGCGGGCTAGCCCCCGAAAAAGCCCCGCCCGTAAGTTCCTTTGTCGTTGGGGAGTTTTAAAAAGCTACAATTTTTTTTACTTACTTTTCTTGTTGCATAATTCAGATAGATAGAAGGGATAATGTGTCTTTTAACTTGATTTATTTTCACATTTATGCCCTCCTACTCTGAGTGCACAAGTAGACACTTAAATTTGTATAAAGTTGAACAAGTAGACCCATGAGTTTTATGTGCATAATACAAGTAGATAATCACGTAGGACACAAATTGACATATAGGATGCCACATATGACACAAAATTTCTCGTTATCTTACCTTTCTTTGTTTTGGTTTCAAAATCAAATATTCGACATCTACATTGAAGTTTGACTGAATTTGATTTAGCACATTCCAAGGTTTATCGCTGGAGGGTAACGCTCCCAATAAGATTTTTTTCCTCCTCAAACTGAAGAATTCTAGTTAGAGAGAAAAAAATCTCAAACATCCTAACACAATTCATGTTGGTTTTATTATCTTACCAAATTAGAGAGGGAGAAAATAAAATCTTGACAATAAAAAATATATCATATCAATAAATATAATCACTATGTGAAAAAGAGAAACAAAGAGAGTAAAATTTTGAGCAATTATTTAATTTAATAAAATATTATTCTTATCACATATGAAATACACTTGATTTGATAGGGGGATGATCATAATTGGTTTCCCCAACTTTTAGGAAAAAATTGAAAAATGTCCCATTGCAATGACAACAAAGTGATAATCCAAGAAAGGGAGTAATAATATAAAATATGAAAGTGACCATAAAAGAATCTTATTTTTAAAAAAAATTAAAAACATATATAATTATAAATAAAAATAAATACAATGGTCCAACCCAAACATTCCATGTTGTCTTGTGTTTATGCCAAAACACAAATTAAAAACATGTATTATGAGATTAAGCCAGTATTTGGTTCAAGTTAATACAAATTAAAATAAAATCTACTTGACTTCAATAGCCTTTATATTTGGTAGTAAATTTCATCTGGACATTTAAAATTATGATTTATTTTAATTAAGTACTTAAATAATGATAAAATGTTCCTATTAGAAATCGTTAGTTCATGTCATCTCATTTATGTATTAATCATAACAGATCATCCGATAAATTTAAAGAATTGTTTGTATAGATCAATTGATCGATCTTGTGAGAATTATGGAAATATTTTTTATATATCAATAATTGAATCATGTGCACTATTATGGAGATTCTAATGTAAAAATCAATGGGATATGGATGCTGCCATCATACAAATTTTAGTATTCTTTATGAGTTTAAACTAAGAAAAATCTTTTGATTCTATGTGTGATCACCCTCCCCCAGCCACCACCTCCCTACTCCCCCCC
>NW_006239221.1:141450-171382 GCF_000226075.1 Solanum tuberosum | reverse complement strand
CCAATTTAGCTTTAAAAGCCAATGAATCCATCCCCCCTCCCCCCCAACAAAAATAAAATAAAATAAAATAATAATATTAATAATAATAAATAAAATAACAATAATAATAAAGAATTACAATAATTAAGGAACCAGATTCAAGATTGAAGATTCAATGATGCAACTTGTCAGAATTTTTTTAATCTTTTTTTTTGTTTTCTCATTTCATATTATTTAGGAAATTATTTAATAACTCGAATTTTTTATTTTTCTATATTTTTTTATGATTAAGATGATTGGTTGAATTTCATAAAAATTTATTGATAGATTTTGTTTATAAAATAAAATCAACTTTGATTCTGTTTTTATTCACATTACTTTTGTTTTTATTGAAATAAGATTCTCCTATCAATAACAATTCCTCAATATTTTATTTTAATTATTTGGTATTCAGAATCTAATCTTGATCCAATCCGATTAATTTATAGTGTTGCATACGGATTGTATAAAGGGGAGACATTTCTTAGTAGGAATTTATTTATACTTGAATTTAAAATCTTTAATTAAAAATAAATAAATTTTAGCTAAAATAAAAATAAAATAAATTTATCCAATTATTTGAATAAAGATCCCGAATTACAAAAGCTTTGCAGATATGCAATTCAAAATCAAAACAAAGTACATTCACAATTGATCTAATGTATATTGGGCATTAGAATTTATTGAAGAGAACCAAAAAAAGAGCAAGTTACATATTTGGCAGTCGATTAAAATAATTATATTCGCTAGTTGAATATATAAAAATATATACTGTTTTATAATAAAAGATGTATATTTTATGCATCTTATACAATAATATATAAGAAATATATTGTTTTTAATTATTATTTTGGTGAGTAGTGATACATAGCAAGTTTTTCAAAGCAGTGACAAATATTCAGACTTTATTTAAGTTACTTAGCTATAGTTTCATTAATTATTGAAATGTAGCTATGTTTTGGATTTTGTAGCGAATATACAATACACACACGCTGATACAATATGTGTTGATACAACTCTTTTACGTTATTTCAGTTGATACAATTGATACCTGTCAATTGAATACAACTCTTAAAATGATACAATTGATATCCATCTAATAAAATAATCATAACTATGTTTCGTAAATACGCAAAAAACTATAACCATGTTTTGTAATTAGGCTCTAAACTATAGCTATTTATAAAATTTTCTCAAAAAAATAAATAAATGGAAGCCCACTTTCCCAAAATGAATGGGCTTCGTGTGGCGTTGTATAAAGCCCAAAACGAAGCATTAAGACACTGGGTTTGGTCGGCCCAATTCAATTATCTGTTAGACGAAACAAGAGATGTTGGCCCAATCATCAAAACAAACTTTTCCAATATATTTAAGAAAAATTACCTAAATACACATCTTATTTTATCATAATCTCTAAAATTCTCTACCATTTAAAAGAATTTCAAAAATCCCCTCTCGGATACATCACTCCCCTCTAGCTGATACATCCATATCCCTTCTCAGATACATTCCTCTCATGTGTATATCCGAATGTCTTATCCCCTCTATGATACATCCCTCCATCTCAGATACATCCCTCTCCTATGTATCTAGATGTGCTATCCCCTCTCTGATACATCCATATCCCCTATATGATACATCCCTCCCCTCTCGAATTCATCCCTTTCCTATATATTCAGATGTCTGCTGAAAGTCCAGTGATGTATTTGATATTCATAAATTTGAAGGGATTTTTGTAATTTGTAATGCAATTAGCTCTTAATATTATGTAATTTATGTAAATTATACTAATATTTACATTACCCAAAGTTTCAATGTCGCTCAAATTGTTCCAAATCACCTAACACAATGTCTCTATCCCATCAAAAGTTTATGAGAGTATGCTTGCCATCTTTATCTAATGTGCGTCTCTCCTACCAACATCTTGCCTTCTACATTTACCCTTCACTTGATCTATGCTTTTATTCCATAGTTCAACATACTAACGTTTGAAAGCTATCGCCTTTACCATCATAAACATTAACTTAGCCTCATTTTTCTTCGCCATATTCTTTAACACTATATATTTTTTTTTAAAAAGTCCAAAATGTAAAAATGCTCTTTATTTTATTCTTTTTACAAAAAAACATAAAAATGAGAGGTAAAAAAAGAAGTCATCCGGAATGACTTAATTGGTTTGGAGCGTGGTCATCCACACAGATGACCACAAATCCATCACCTTTCAATACTTTCTAAGTCGAGCCTATCAAAAAGTTGTGACAGAGGTTATAATAACAACGGATTATCTTGATATTTTTTAAAAAAAAAAGTAAAAAAAGATAAAAGTAAGGAAAACTTAACAGCCGTTTCTTTAGACACGTTTCATTTTTTATTTTATTTTTCATCATAAAAAAAAAAGTTAGTGCAGAAACACAAAGTGGTGACACATTTTCTAATTTTCTCTGAAAATTTTCTTGATCGTACCACTAATCCCAATCTTCAAGGACATTCGCAACCCCAAAACCCCGTAAATTTTGTTGGTTTTTTTTATTTTTCACCATTGATTTTATTTTTCCATAAAAAATTGCTAATTTTTTTTTTTTTTTTGTGTACATTTTTCTTTGTGACAGATTTTTTTGTTGTATAAAGTTGGTTATGGGAAAGAGAAAGAGAAGAGCTGACCTCAACAAGACTCCTCCTCCTGCAGGTATTATATGGGGTTCATGATTTTAATTTTATGATTTTTTTTTTAAAAAAAAATTGGGTTTTTTTTTGGCATTTGATTGTTTATGACCTTTACATGTTGTTTGTTATCAAGAAATAATTTTTTTGATCTTATAAGAGAGGGGATGCATAAGTAGTTAGAATTCATTAATTGAGAAATGGGATGTTAGTGGTTATCATTTTGTTGTAGTTTTTGTGTATGTTGCTTTGACTCTTTAAAAATGTTAACGGGTGTGTGTCAGATACTTTAAAAGTAGTGCATTTTGGAGAATCGGACATGGTGTGGCAAAAAAGATAGTTTTTTGTTGATTTGACTCTTCAAAAATGTTGGCGGCTGTGTGTTGGATACTTTAAAAATAGTGCATTTTGGAGAATCAAACACCGGTGTGGCAATAAAGATAGGTTTGTTGCTTTTTGCTTCTTTTTTGGGGGGTGGGGGTGCTAGAAGTGTTTGGGGAATGTTGTGCACCAAAGTTTGATGGTAGATGGTTTGGTGGCAAATGGAGATTTATTTTTGTTTTTGTTAGAAAAAAGATTATTGCTTTTCTTTTATTTTTGCAAATTTTATAACCATATTGCTACTAGACAGAGGCGGAGCCAGAATTTTTAGTTTATAGGTTTTGAATTCTAAAAAAGGGGTTGTGGATAATTTATTTGTACATATTGTGAGTGAATTTCTTAACACAAATAAAAGGTTTTGACCCGAACCCGTAGCTTTGTCTCTAGCTCAGTCCTGCTTATGGAAAATATCTTGGTTCAGTCTTATGAATGACCTTTTTTGTTGAAGGTTTAAATTTGATCAAACTTCAGTGTCCCGAGTTTGGTGGATGGAATGTTAGTAGAAGGTTCTGTTTCGGAAAGTTCGAGTAGTTGGTTTGTGATGATTTTTAATAACGGTGGTGTTCCAGGCTCTTGATGATTATATTGGATCGAGCGTGTGAAAGTTGATAAACATTGTTGAGAGATACGATTTAAATGTAAAGTTATTTAGGAAAAAAGATGTCAAAAGTACGTTCTTTAAAGCCCAAAAGACGTCTGATCCTTGGAAGTTATTGCTATTTCAGAATTACTCACTGCTAAGATTTATTGGTTGCCTGCATTGTGTTGTATGGTCATGACCTTTTGGTGCCAAATTAATGTAGATCACAAAATTATTTTCTTCTTTGATCGTTATTTAAGGTTATACGTAGCCATGTTTGACATCCTCTTTTGTTTCTGTTGAAAATCGAGATACTTTATACTGCTTTATGATAATATGTATTTTTGTTCATTTCTATATTTGTTTTTCTAACAATTGTGTCCTAATTAGAAATCCAGCAATTAGGAAAGCCTCTTTACTTCATCGCGCTTATCATCCTCATGTCCGGATCAACTTGTGTACACCATGACTCGTATATCGAGTAGTTTGCTACAGTCTACAAGCACAGGTCGAGTAAATCTGTGTTTCAAAGCTAAAGTAGATGGGCTCACACTGAGTGTTGTAGCAGGGTTTTGAACCCGGGATCTCAAATTTGGAAATTGCTATGCCTTAAACCATTAGATCATCTATTTAGGAACTCCTATATAAGGAGCTCTCTATGTATTATTCACAACTCAATTCAGTAAAGTATTTCACCCTTCTTTTGTCTTTTCACAATTTCTAACTGTCAATGGTTCACAATTTCACAACTTTGATGTTTTACGGGTATCATGCATATAGCTTCTTCTGTACCTTTCCCCGAAAAACTTCTGTTCTTTGGTGATTTGGTCTTTAGCTTGTCATATTACATGCATTCAAGTCTAAAGTTGCCTTCTTACTTGCTCTTCGATTTGTAGCGGATTTAACTAATAGTAGCTTATTGACATTACAATGGGGGTGCTTCTTTTCGCAAGATAATAGCATGGCATAAAAATTATCAGGGTGATTTTTGTTCTCTCTGTGTTGTATTGTTCCCTTTATTCTTCGATAGAAGCTAAGAACAACTAAGTGAATCTTGTATGGCTCAACCCCCTTCCCTCCTGAAAAACGAACTCAGTTTTCTTTGTGCTAATTTTCTTGGAGAAAAGACAAATGAATCATGATTCCAATTTACAAAATTATTGCAGACCTGATGCCACCCTCACCCGGAATGGATGCATTGTCGAAACAGGTTCTCTTTGCTTTTTAATCTCATAATGGAATTCAATAACTTTCTCAGTTTTCCTTTATTGATTAATACATACCTCCTTGTGCTTTGTCTTTGTTTCATTCTTTGGAATGCATTAACCACGAAGAGGAGGTAAATGCTATTTTTCTTTAACAGCTGATACCCGTACATTATAGAGGTTCTTGACGTAGGATTAGAAAGTTTGCTTGTTTTTGAGGTTTTGAAGTTCCATCCTGAATAATTCTAAAGTGAAATCTTCATGCACCACTAGATTGGAAGGTGATATAATGTTGTAGATACTTCAAGCGTAAATGAGCTTGAAGTACTACACTATTTGAGTGTTTTGTGCTTGTCTTCTTTGTAAGAGATCTCATTTTGCATTATGAGCAGAAGTTCTCTCATCAAGTCGACAGCAGTGGAATAAAGTCTTTTTTAACCATTGCGGGGGATATCATGGATGGTCCTGTGAAGGTAACACAAGGCCAACAATCATCTATTGTTCACCGTCGAAATATTGACCTTCTAAAGTCTCTGAGGCATCCGCGTCACTATGGCCGTCATTATTCTCGACGAAGGTCTGCTAGTAATGCTGAGGCATCAGCTTCCCATGGTGGTTATACACCTTCTTATGATGAGAAGTGGTCTTTAAAGATGGCAAGCAAATGCTCTACAGATTCTGGACATGACACAGGTGCACCCTATGTCCTTTACTTAAACCTCATACGTAATCACCTGAAAATCCCTTGGCGCTTGGTATGAACTTCTTCTTATAACTGAAACTTCATATAAAACTAAGTAGTTTCACATGGACCTTTGTGCCTCGGAAGCCAAGTCGTTCTCATGATATAAGACAAAACAGTAATTTTGATAGTAGCTCAGTGTTACATCACAGTGAGGATTTCTCTTTTCCTTTTTGTATTTGTCTAGCACGATTCTCGTGTTTCTGTTGAATCTACTTGAAAAACTAGAGCTTGAAACATGTCTCACTTCATTTTCTTTGCATTCTCTGGTCAGATAATAGGCAAAAAACAGTTCACAGAACAGAAGGTGTTCCGTCTAGTTCATTGGCAACGAGGGTGATGTCATCCGATGCAGGGAAACTCTTTTGTGTATTATGCAACAAGTTTTTGAAGAAGGAACCCTACATTGTCCTTGAAAACAGTTTGCCTATAGGCGAGACGTCTATAGTGGCAGTCTTAGCTTGTGGTCATCTTTACCATGCTGATTGTTTGGAACAGAGAACGAACCGTGAAGATAGACAGGATCCGCCCTGTCCAATTTGTCTCGGCTTGGTTTCTCACGTCGATGCATCAGTAGAACTGGATTGAGTCGTAGGTCAGCTTCTTTACCTGGATACTGATCATCTTTTTGGAGATTAGAATCATCTAGGGAGATACAATCTTGTACATGATTTTGAATGTTTTTTTTTGTATCTTCAAATATTGTATAGTAAGAAGTTGAAAAATGATAAATGGGAATCATGTATGGTAACTTTTTAAATGTTGTATGATACTGTGGTTAGTTCATGCCTCTATTAGGTCTATTTGATTATGCATGCAAATTACTATCTTTGGTTTGGTGGTAAGAGCGCAACACATGATGTGTAGTTAAGACATACGTTACGTGTTTGAACTTCTGCTGAGAACAAAAGGCTGGTAATTAAGTGGTGAAGGTTACAAGGACAAACCTATTAAAAAAAGTATTAGTAGTTGAAAATTGAAATTGTGTTTGGACATGAAAATTTATGGTTAATTTGGAGTGAAATTGTAAAAATGACATATACAAATGTGTATTAAAATGGATCAATTGGGAAATTAGTTGAATGGAGGGAGAATTATAGAATATGTATATAGTTTATATAGACATACTGGGAATATTATTTTATTTATATCCCTATACAATATAAGTTTGGAAAAATTAATTAATATAGTTAGGGGCACATTATATGTGATTGGTTGATAAATTAGGTGACCTTAATTATTAATTTAGTCAAGTGAATGGCCAAATCCACAATTTATA
Source organism: Solanum tuberosum (assembly GCF_000226075.1). Classification (NCBI taxonomy): domain Eukaryota; kingdom Viridiplantae; phylum Streptophyta; class Magnoliopsida; order Solanales; family Solanaceae; genus Solanum; species Solanum tuberosum. The sequence goes on along the minus strand of NW_006239221.1, from coordinate 164,516 downwards.
TTTTAGCAACAACACGTGAAAAAACTAACAAAATATCTAAACAATTATTTTTTAAAGGATTGTAAATAGAAACCCAAGAAATAGGGGTTACTTAATATAATATTAATACAAATTAAACCTTGATTATGATCTCAATTTTAATACATGTATAAGTTATGTTTTTTACTAGCTATTGAATGACTCTTTAATTCATACTCGATCACTTGGCAAGACGATTTGTATTGATAAAGTGTGATGATCACGAATTTTGAATTGACTATCATGAATTTTTTCATCAAAGTAATAGAAAAGTAGTCACGTTTTAATGTGAAAATGAAATTTGATAATTCTTAGCTAAAACCTAAAACAACTTATGTTTTAAATTTTTCTAGAATTTCAAACATTTAATGGAGTTTAAAATTTTATCAATTTAATTTCAGCAACGATTCATGGAATTCGAAAGTGTGAAAATTTCTTGGAGTTTTTTAAACTTCAATTAGTTAAAAATGGCTAAATATATTTATAATTAGTGGTACAAAAAGGGCTAGTTGCCAATTTCTTTCTTGTGTGAATGCCATATAATATATCTGGCCTACTTATCTTCCACCAACTAGCTTTGTTTTATTTCCCAAATAGTCAATCACTAGTCACAATTAAATATGAGGGGTCTCATGTCCCCCCCCCCCCCGGCCCATAGTTAAATATTCAAACAAAATGGACTCTTTTTGAAAAATTGTACTAATATGTTAAGGTCAATAGAATGTGAATATTTGAATTACTTAAGATTGATTTAAATAATTAATATCAATTCTAAAAAAGAATTTATATGTGTCTTTTGCAAGTTTTTGTGTGAATACTCCTATTTTTAAATTATTAATTTTGCAAGTTTATGGAAATAATTTCAGACATACGAGATTAAAGTTAAAAATTCGTATTTAATTTTAGATATCATTGTCCAAATCGTATCTCTTGTAAAGCGCAAACATCAAATATTTTTGTTTGAAGTTTGGTATGACCAACTAAGATCAATTTCAGACATTTTTGGTTGATGTTATAAATATGAAAAGATCAAAATTCGTACATTTTTGACGGAAGTAAATGTAAAAATGATAAATTTCATTTATATGTGTTTGAATTTTTCATGTATCATGATGTACGTATGATTGAAGTGCATATAAAATTGACTAAAATTTTAGTCATGAATGTTCAAAATTTTTTGGCCAATTTTTTTTGTTCTTCGAATTTAAAAAATTTAACACACGATTAATATCAAAATTTATTCCAGAGGCTAATATTACAGAAAAATTAAAATTAAAACAAAAAAATTATATCATAAATCACAAAAAAGATTAATTTTATGAAGCGATGCCTAAAAAAGATCTTTAAAATTATCCCAAAATTGTCTAATTAATGAAAAGCTAATCATGACCCATGAAAGCTATGTATGAGAAAAACTATAATTATTTTTGGGATAAGGGTATGAAAAATACCCCAACTTTGATCGGATTTGCTGTTGTGATACTAAACTTTCATAAGGACCTATTACGTCCCTAGACTATTTAATACCGTATTTTTTACCCCCTGAACTATTTAATAGTATATTTTAAAGGTATATATGTGTCCACGTGGATACATTACTATTTATAATTTTGTATTAGTTTTTATGTCCACGTGGGTAAATATATATGTTTAAAATACGGTATTAAATAGTCTAGGGAGGTAATAGGTCCTCATGAAAGTTTAGTATCGCAACAACAGATTCGATCAAAGTTGAGATATTTTTCAGACCCTTATCCCATTATTTTTAGGTTAATTAATAAATGGAAGGCCACAATTATAAAGCAAGGTGATGCCAACACTCGTAGGCTTAACACAACTGTAATGGACAATGACCAAAAATGATGAAAAGTATAACTTCAAAAACAGTTAACAATAATTTGAAAGTTTTCCATCAAAGTAATAGGGCCAAAAAGACAAAAATCTCCAAATTTTATTAAATTGTCGTTATTATTTGACTTGACATAAAATTAATCAAAGAAAGTGTGAATTTTCTAAACTTGTGATAATAAGTATTCTATATATGTAATGATTTTAAAACTTTGAAATGTATGACTTCGAATTGTCATATCATTTGTTGTAATAAGTACAAGAAAATATAAAAATATATCATTTTGTTTTGACGAATTGATAAGGAAATAATGTCAAACAATATTAAATCGAGAAACATCATTTTAGTTACAATTTTTTTTATGAGACACATTCATGCCCTTAAATGATATTTTGTTTTATCATCCAAAAATAATTAAAATTAAATTTTTTATATTTATATTTATTTTAATGGCATGCTTTTATAGCAAGAGTGTTGTTTATAACATATTTAGGATTTTTTTTTATATATACAAAATTGTATACAATCAAATAAAGTAATCATTTCACTAATAACACAAATTACCATCAAAATAATACTTTTGAAAAAGGTTGAATTTGCACATCCAAACGTTCCACAAGAACAATAGTTTTTATAACAATAATAATAACAACAATAATAATATGCCCAGTAATGTTAGTATGGTCCGAGAAGGGTAAATTTTACACTTTTTTTGTGATAGGCCGTCGACTCAAGAAAATTTCATAATGCAAAAATAAGAAGTTATGATAAGGATATTGAAGAAAAGAAAGTACTAACAATAAAATAGTAAAATAACAAAATAAAAGAAATTATGATAAAATCAAAGAATAAGATAATGTTAACATAGTAATAACGATAATACTGGTAAAGGAACAAAAACAACGTTCCAGGCTAGAACTCCCATCTAGTCATTTAACACTTGGAAGAGACAAAACACTCGACTACTTATTAACTCTTCGTATCCTAATCATCGACCTTCATGTTCTCCTATTTAGGATCATGTTGATTTTCTGTGAGTTAAAGATGTGTCATGTCTAATAACTTCTTTCCAATTCTTCATTTGTCTAACTCTACCTCTCCTCAAACTATCAAGTGAGTCTCTCACACCTTTTCATTAGACCATCTCTGAATCATCTCAGCCTCGTTTTTCATATCTTGTCCATCAAATAAGCTACTCCAATCTTGTCTATAAAACTTAACTTTTAAGACTCGATGACACCTTCTTACATCACATAGAAAACCAACTCTTCATTGTTATCCACCTCTCCATCCGCCTCCTATAATGCAACATTTTACTTGCATTCCATATACTCTATTTTAATCCTACTCTACATGAAACCTTTAAACTCTAGAGCTTATCTCCAAATCTCCAATCTATCGTTCCAAATCTCCGATTTATTGTTAATTAATCTCCAGCCTTAAGCTGTTATAACATGTTTAGATTAAATAACTTATAACATTAGCTCACTAAAAAAAATACCACTAATCAGGGGAGGACCCACCTTATGTCATGGTGTGTCGATCGACACTGCTTCGTTGAAAATTTGTAGTATTATATATATATTAAAAAATCTGAAAAATAGAAATATTCCTATAGATAATGTTAATGACACTTCTTGAACAACTGAGCTTCTTGGCTCGTTGGTTTGCAGAGCGAATGTCATGGTCATTCGCCGTTGAGGAATGTTTAGTAGTTTACTTGACTTACGTTTTAAATAGTTTTTATTTATATAATGTTATTCTATTAATTATTTATTAATTTTTAAATATTGACACCGCTTATTAAAAATACTGCGTACACCACTACCACTAATTATCACTATTAAACTAATACTAATTGTTAAAACTAATTACCACTATTAAACTAATATTAATTCTTAAAAAAGATTCGAATCTGTCCATTCAAATATTCGAAGTTTCTTATCAGGCGTGGCCTGATTCGATCCCCGATGATGTCAAATTTGGCTTTTATTTTTGAAACATTTTTTCAGAGAAAAGTTTAATTTTATAGGGATTCGAACCTCCAACTTCCTATTATAATCAAATTAGCTAAATTAAAGTAATTGCACTAGAATATTTAGTACTATCTCCATTCTCCAATGAGGCTATTATCAATACGTTTCAAATATGAAAACTCGTCGAGAAAAGTTTAGTAATTTACTTGACTTACGTTATATTAGTACATTTTAAATAGTTTTTATTTATATAATGTTATTATATTAATTTTTATTGTTTATTAATTTTTAAATATTGACACCGCTTACTAAAAATCCTACATATGCCATTGCCACTAAATTACCACTATTAAACTAATACTAATTCTTAAAAAAGATTCGAATATGTCCATTCGAATATTCGAAGTTTCCTACCAGGCGCGGCCCAATTCAAGCTTTGTTGATTTTTATAGGGATTCGAACCTCCAACTTCCTATTTATAATCAAATTAGGCTTAATTAAACCAATTGCACTAAAATATTTAGTACTATCTCCATTCTCCAATGAGGCTATCAATACATTTCAAATATAAAAACTCGTCGAGGAAAGTTTAGTAGTTTACTTGACTTGGGTTTTATTAGTACGTTTTAAATATTTTTATTTATATAATGTTATTATATTAATTATTAATTATTTATTAATTTTTAAATATTTACACCGCTCACTAAAAATTCGGTGTATGCCACTAATTACCACTATTAAACTATTACTACTTAAAAAAGATTCCAAGAACATTCGAAGTTTCCTACCCCAATATGCGAATCGTTCCAAATTTCTCTAAGCAGAATGAATCCGACGGCTATAAATCCATGAAAAACTCCGCCATTATTGTGTTTTCCCTGTAAAGCATCATTCTTTTTTATTTTGAACTGAAAAAAGGCATCATTCCAGTATCTTAAACAGCACCTTCCCTTCTCCTCTTATTATAATTGTACTGAAAAAACCCACCCCATTTCCTCCATAATTGTACCGTCTTAGCTCCATTTTCTGAAGAAGAAGAAAAAGGGTCTTTAATGGTGTTCAAATCTTGAATTATTATGTTAAGTTCCGTTTTCTGAAAAAGGGTGTCCAAATCTTGAAATTTTCTTTGAATTTGTTGAACTAGTACCCTTTTTTCATCCTTGTACTGTCTAGGTCCATTTTCTTAAGAAGAAGAAAAAGGGCCTTAAAATGGTGTCCAAAATTTGATCTTTCTTCCATACTTGTGTTGTCTAGCTCTGTAATCTCCATTTTTCTGAAAAGGGTGTCCAAAATTTGATCTTTCTCCTCATTTCCTTCATACTTGTGTTGTCTAGCTCTGTAATCTCCATTTTCTGAGAAAGGGTGTCCAAAATTTGATCTTTCTCCTCATTTCCTTCATACTTGTGTTGTCTAGCTCTGTAATCTCCATTTTCTGAGAAAGGGTGTCCAAAATTTGATCTTTCTCCTCATTTCCTTCATACTTGTGTTGTCTAGCTCTGTAATCTCCATTTTCTGAGAAAGGGTGTCCAAAATTTGATCTTTCTCCTCATTTCCTTCATACTTGTGTTGTCTAGCTCTGTAATCTCCATTTTCTGAGAAAGGGTGTCCAAAATTTGATCTTTCTCCTCATTTCCTTCATACTTGTGTTGTCTAGCTCTGTAATCTCCATTTTCTGAGAAAGGGTGTCCAAAATTTGATCTTTCTCCTCATTTCCTTCATACTTGTGTTGTCTAGCTCTGTAATCTCCATTTTCTGAGAAAGGGTGTCCAAAATTTGATCTTTCTCCTCATTTCCTTCATACTTGTGTTGTCTAGCTCTGTAATCTCCATTTTCTGAGAAAGGGTGTCCAAAATTTGATCTTTCTCCTCATTTCCTTCATACTTGTGTTGTCTAGCTCTGTAATCTCCATTTTCTGAGAAAGGGTGTCCAAAATTTGATCTTTCTCCTCATTTCCTTCATACTTGTGTTGTCTAGCTCTGTAATCTCCATTTTCTGAAAAAGGGTGTCCAAAATTTGATCTTTCTCTTCATTTCCTTCATACTTGTGTTGTCTAGCTCTGTAATCTCCATTTTTCTGAAAAAGGGTGTTCAAATCTTGAATTTTTCTTAAAATTTGTTGAACCAGTACCCTATTTTCTTCTTACTTGTGTTGTCTAGCTCTGTAAGTCCAAAGTTTGATTTTTCTTAAAATTTGTTACTAAAACTTGTTATTGTTTTAACTTTACTCAACTTCTTTTGATGTTTTACCGGATATAGAAAGTTAACAACCCCATTTATTCTCTAGATATCTACCATTCATCTTCTTGAAAAAGGGTGTCCAAATCTTGGATTTTCTTAAGCCTTTTTTGTGTTCTTGTGATCTTTGCCAGAAAACCCAATTTCAGGTAAAAGGGTTGTTGAAAGTTGCTTTTTTTTTTCCTTCTCTCTGTCCTTTTACTGGTTGGTATTTGACACTTTGTGTACATTTTTCAGGTAACTTATTGTTAGGATTGGTGAAAAAAAGAGGTTAGAATATGGTGAGTAATGTGACTACCCCTAGGAAATCTATACACAGAGTGTTGGAGAGAGTTGGGGTTTATGGGTTTGTTGGTGGTAGCAGCCAGAAGAGATTAAAGTGTGATTTTCAAGATGAAGAATATGACACCATGGAAATGGTGCAGATTGGTGCTGAAAGGACTAAAAATGTGCTTATTTTGATGAGTGATACTGGTGGTGGACATAGGGCTTCAGCTGAGGCAATTCGAGATGCTTTCAAGTTAGAATTTGGGGATGAATATAGAGTAAGTTTTAGTTTTTGTTCCTTTTAATTGATTACACATCTTCGATCTTTTATTTCTCATTTAGTTTCTTGTCCTTCTATTTCTGTTACTATCTACTATCTCTTGTACTCCAATTATCTGTTTTTTCCCCAGAATTCTTTGTCATTTTTTCCTTAATATCTGCTTTGATATGCTTTTCCTTTAGCCGAGGGTCTATCGGAGACAACCTCTCTACCTTTCAAGGTAGAGGTAAGGTGTGCGTACACTCGACCCTCTCTGGACCCTGCTTATGGGATTACTAGTTTGATGTTGTTGTTGTATCTTTGATGTTTTTCTGATTTTGTTTAACTAGATTGGTTTTTGGTTCTTGGAATTTTTGGAGCTTCTGTGATTTGCTTGCTTAGTTGTTAAGTACATGTCAATGGCATGTGGTCCCATGGGGTCCATCTAATGAGGTCAAATTTTTTATTGGAAAACTTTGATTTTGATTTTAAAATTGAGTAAACCTTGTTCCAGATATTCAGATTGCGTGTTTGATGTTTAATAATGACGTTACAAGCTATGGTTTAAGCAAAAACATATTTTAGACTCTCTTCCTCTCCTATTTTTGTAACCTCAAAACTATATTCTTTTATGGCATATTGATTTACAACAACAACATATTCAGTGTGGTCACAAGTGTAGTCCGGGGAGGGGGTAGAGTGTAGGCCGACCTTACACTAAGCTTGTTTCATATGGACCCTCGGCTCAAGGAAAAGCATTTCAGAGCAGATGAAGAAAAGAAACAATGGGAGAGAAGAAGCTATGGCAAAATAAAATGTCATTTAGCTTCTTTAGCATCTTGCCAAACTCGTCTTATTACTTTGATATGATTCTCATAGTCTAGGGAGATACAAAAGCCTTTGGTGCATTGGACCTACCATGATTTCAAATAGATCTTGCCTAATGTGGACTATACATGCAGATTTTTGTGAAGGATGTCTGGAAGGAATACACTGGCTGGCCATTGAACAACATGGAGCAACAATACAAGTTCATGGTTAAACATGTTGGCCTTTGGAGTGTTGCATTTCATGGCACGTCACCTCGTTGGATACACTCTGTCTATCTTGCTGCTATTGCCGCCTTCTATGCTAAGTAGGTTGCCGTCTTCTCTGCTTTTAACTTTTTGTGCCTTGTCTTAAGTTAGAAATATTTTTTGTTGTTATATGTACAATGCTCTTTCTAGGGGAATGCTCAATGAGTTTTATTTTTTTCTTGATTCTGTATGTACTGTACTCTTTCTATGATTTTCCCTTTGTTAATAACCACTTGTGCCTCGTTAAATTGTTACTAGGATGTTAAAAAACGATTTACTGTCATGGTTGCGTAGGAAATTGATCTTTTTCTTTGTATCTTTTTCGAAGATATGGATCATTTGGTACTTCATTCAAAAGAAAATTGGAGATGAATGCTCTTGAAGTAATGTGTTGAACTTTTTAGCGTCCAACTTCCGTAGGGGTTTCTAATTTCTGTTTGCATTGTTGAATTTATAGAGAGGTAGAAGCTGGCCTGATGGAGTACAAGCCAGACATAATCATTAGTGTTCATCCTCTCATGCAACACATTCCTCTATGGGTTCTTAAATGGCAAGGCCTACAGAAAAAAGTTATTTTCGTAACCGTCATTACGGATCTCAACACTTGCCACCGGACATGGTAAATAGCTAACGAATTCTAGAGTCTTAATGCATTCATATCGTATAACAATCTGACGTATGAAAACATTCTATTTCAGGTTTCATCCAGGAGTCAATCGTTTGTACTGCCCCTCTGAGGAGGTAGCAAAGAGGGCATCACTAGATCGCTTGGAAGGATCTCAAATACGTGTTTTTGGGTTGCCCATCCGGCCTTCTTTTTGCCGGGCAGTTCTTTCCAAGGTGAATGTCTGAACAAAAGGCTCCATTTCTCTTTCTTTCTTCCTCAAGACAATTTTTCCCTTTTCATTTGTGAGAAGAAAATTTAATTAGTAATCTTCTTTTTAATTTTCCTCCTCAATGCTTTCGGTAGGATGACCTTAGAGTAGAACTTGAGATGGATCCCACATTGCCAGCGGTTTTGCTGATGGGTGGCGGTGAAGGGATGGGTCCTGTGAAGAAAACTGCAAAGGCTCTTGGAGAAGCACTCTTCGATAAGGAACTTGGCAAACCTATCGGTCAAATGATTGTCATATGTGGACGCAATGAAGCCTTAGCATCCACATTACGATCACTCGAATGGAGCATCCCCGTTCAGGTAAATGGAGCGACAACCTTTAAGGATGGACGGCTTACAAAACATAATATGAAAGTTTTCCAAAGAAAATTAGACAGTTGTAGTAAAATGTTATTATAGAGAGGTCTGACCGTATCTTATATTCGTTAATGTTCAGATCAAGGGATTTCAGAAACAGATGGAAAAGTGGATGGGCGCTTGTGATTGTATTATCACAAAGGTATGTCAATCTGTCGCTTAATTTTACAACAAACTATCTCGCCTGTTTGACGCAACTGCTAAAATTCTGTTTTCTGCACCTTATAGGCTGGACCTGGTACAATTGCAGAAGCATTAATCAGAGGGCTTCCCATTATTCTGAACGACTACATCCCCGGACAAGTTAGTGAATTATAGAAGTTGACTAGTTGAGTCTTGGTGGCTTATTTGAGCTTGTTATTGATTCATCCCTTTTTGTGTATCTTCAGGAGAAGGGAAATGTTCCGTTCGTAGTCGACAATGGAGCTGGTGTTTTCACACGACGCCCCAAGGAAACAGCTCGGATCGTTGCAGAATGGTTTACCACCAAAAGCGATGAGCTTAAAAGGAAGTCAGAGAACGCGCTGAAACTTGCACAACCTAATGCTGTCTTTGATATTGTGAAGGACATACATGAACTTGCATGCCAGAGAGGTCCTCTTGCCAACATTCCTTACATATTGACATCTTCATTTTCAAGCCTAATTTAGCATAATAGATTGAAGTTGGTTTGTTGCTAGTTGCATATTATGTAGACAAGAATAGGTTCAATTGATCAGTCTCATTCTTTGGCCACAAAGGCTTTGGTGCTATTCTTTTAGCTTAGTCAAGTTGTGATCCTTTGTTAAAAATATAAGAAAAAGTGAAGGTGCATTTTCCTTGGAGTTTAGTGTGGAAATAGAGTAGTATGATTATGTTTTTTGACTCTATTCTCATGTTAATTTTTTTGTATATATTCTTTTAATATGACTTGATTCTATTATTACATGTTGTTTTATTTGCTTCGGATGTCGTATTATTGATTGTGGCTATTATTCTTTTTTCTACATGGCTTCTTCACTAAATTTTTTTATCTATGATCTGCTTATTTCCAAGTCTGTATCATCCGCTGCGTTATCCGCCGTCTCTGTGGGAGGCTGCTACCCATAAGACCATCTCGGGCATGGAAAAGAAAGACTTTTTATTGATTTTGATATGCTTTATTTGAGTGGAGGGTTCAATCGAAAATAACATGTCTACCTTCACAAGGTAAAGGTAAGGCTCTGTACACACCAACGCCACTCATTGGATTACATTGGATATGTTGTATGCGTGGATTTCCTAGTTTCTTGCCACTGTTGTCAGTGTCATTGTCACAATAGAGGTTGCTTGTCTTAAAAGGATCTCTATGAAGAAGTTGTTTCCTATACTGATTTTTTTTTTTCATTTGTCCACCAACTCCCAACTAGACTCTTGATATATTTTTTTCACTTACATAGTAGAATATGTTAAGTTTTTGTGACTTTCTCTTTTTGTTTTTTGGTTGGACATTCACTACTTGCAATCTACTAGCTTGATTTATCAAGATTTACCTTGTGTGGGGTCCACTAAACGGAGAAATGCTCAATATCACAATTTTTTTCATTTTCAGACTCGAATTTGAGACATTTGATCCAAAGAGAAGTTTAATAATATTATATTGAATTGTGTGTCCATCTCATTTAAAAAGCTCAATCACACAATTCAACACGAATGGAGATCTGAATATGAATGGAGGAGTTTCCTTTGACACTTGAAAATAATATTTCCTTGCTCACGCATCCCAAGCTTTACACAGATCACGTCTAAATTAATCGAGTCTTCAATATAAATATCGAATATGTCTGAACAACAACTTTTGAAATTTCCTTTTGGTACTTGGAAAGGAATTTTCCTTGCTCACTCAAACACAAATTTTTGAAGTTTCCTTAGTGACATTGCAATAACTTTGAAGTTTTATTTTTTGGGGTGTTGTGGGGATTAAGTTTTGTTGGTGGGACTCTACTAATTTTATACATGTTTATTATTTTATTTCATTTATTTGTAAGATATTCTACAAAGGAAGATCTATTACATCATTATAGAAAACAAGTTGCATATTAATTAATTAGTTTTTTTGACTTAGATAAAATTCAAATTGAAAACTACTCCAATGTAAATGATAATTAAATAATATAATAATTATAATTTAGTAGTTATGTGAGAAAATCTTTATATGTGCCTAGTTGTGTCAAGTATTATGTCCTTGTCTGGCACATGTGGTGGTGCCACGTGGAGGGACCAAGGTAGCTTATGTTATCAAATAAGTAGGTTGGACTTTGTTTAACTAATGAGTCATTTTCAATTCTTTTAATATATTTATGCAAAATTAATGACGAAATTGAGATTTAAGTTTGAACTTTAAAATGAGAAAGATTTTAGTAGAAAAACCATTTTCTCCTTCAATAAATTTTATTTAACGTGAATTCAAATTAATCGAAATTAAAATAAAAATCTAATATGGAGTAGAAAATAAAAGAAAATTAGTGGTTATTTTTATTGTTGGGTGATTAACAAACCATAAGGACAATAAATAAGATTATATTAGATTTCTTAGCTAATTATGTTGATTTTGACCTAAAGTTTTTTTTTAATACACAGCTAGCTCACACTAATTTGTAAAAATTACAATGTTTAATCAGTAAATGTCATAGTCAAGATAGATTATACTATTATATTTACGAATAAAATTTTAATTTGAACTTAACTAAAAACTTATTCCAAAAACCTCGTATATTTGACTTACTAGTTTGAATTTCATTCATATAACTTCGGCGCAAAGACTATCATAGGTCTTTTTCGCCCCCACCCCACTTTGAAATATTGAATTTTGCTAGAAAAAGAAAAATGTTAAATTTGTTGGAATATATCAATATTTCGATTAAAAATCAACCAAGTGATTAGAAAAAAGCTGAGCCTCAAATTCATTGCAAGTTGAACTGATTGAAGACAGAATTTTCTGATTGATTATTCTTAAGAGTTAAGACAATGAGGACCACAAATTAAAAAAGGAAAAGGTAGAGAAATATTTTTTTCAAAATAATGTCATTATCAAAAGTTTTCATAGAATAGCATTATTCCTGGAATTATTCTCCTTTTAGAAATTAGGTTATCATCATTATTGGTGAATTATAAAGTAGGGTATTTCAATTAGTCTATTATTAATTCTAGACACCTTAAAAATCATATTTACTTTACGGAAAAGGGGCAAATATATCCTTAATTTTGTGATTTAGAATGAATATATCTCTTAATAAAAAAATGATGCATATATACTCACGCCATTTAACAAATGATACCTATATACCCGTAACATACAATAAACACGTCTCACAACATATGAGTATATGTTAAAAATAGATTATCAACTAAAAAGCATGAGGAAAGAAATGCCAGGCAAGTTTGACAAAAAGTGGTGGTTAGACCTACTATATTGTATGAGATAGAGTGTTGATTAGTCAAGAACCTTCACGTTTAAATTATGAAAGCTACGGAGATGAGATGTTGCGAAGAATGTGTGGGTATACTAAAGAGACATGATTAGAAATGAGGATATTTGGGGACAAGGTGCATGAGAGTGACTTTGATGAAGGACAATACGTGGAAAACAACGCTAAAATGGTTTATGCATGTAAAGAGGAGCTGCATGAATGTCCCAATATGAAGGTATGAGAGGTAATGGACGGTCTCAGAAAAGGTTGAGGTAGGTCGAAGAAGTATTTAGGGGCGAGGTAATTAGACAGAACATGACACATTTTCAACTTACCAAGGACATGACCTTAGATGTAAGGTTATGAAGGGCACGTATTAGGCTAAGGAAGTTAGTAGGCAGTAGTGTGTGTTGCCTTGCTATCCGTCCACACTAGTAGTCCTAGTATTGCTCATATAGTTTCTCGTCGTTTAATTTCTTTTATCGCTTGTTATTTCTTATGCTTTGATTATCGTATTATTTTACTAAACTTCAAATTGGTTAAGAAAAGGCCCATAAACATTGAGTCCAATTCATTCAGAAAGCCCAATAATAGTTGATCGTTAAGCCCATCTTCAACTACCGTCACCGTTAATACCCAATTCCCTCTTCACTTCTTCTTTGATCTTCGACGGAAAATATCACCCATCCCCGTCGATCTCAAAAACTCTCGCCGGTGAAATTACCTATCTCTTCTCGCAAATCCAGTAAGTAAAATTTACGATCTGTTGCATATTTTTTCATATCTACTCTTATGATCATAATTTAACTGATTGCGTTTTTGTTGTTGAAATTGTTGCCGTAATTGTTACTTCTGTGATAATAATTACTATTTCCATAATGCTTTAAACTATTTAATTGATATCATAATTCAGTTAATTTAATTCGCTTGGGAATGAGGGGAAATAGCTAGTTCGGAGCTCTTGCTTATGGAATTTGGACTGGAAAAAACTCAAAATTGGAAATGAGATGCTACATTAGTGTTTTTATGGCGATAGAGGGAACTTTTTGATGTGTAACAAAACAGGGAAAGAACTGGCATTATGATTGATGTTATGGGAAATGTAAGTTAAGCAACTTACATGATTTGCTAAACCATGTTTAATCGAGGCTGAGCTAGGAATTTGAGTTTATGGATTCTAGAAAACGGTTTTACTAGGTTATTGATAACTTATTTATGCATATTAAGTGGATTTTTAAACATAAATACAAGATTTGAGCCGAACCTACTGGTTCTGGACGAAGCTGTAGCTCTGCCCATGTTTAATGGATAATTCTCTAGTAGTGGAAATGAAAAAGAAACGAATAGAATGGTTGGGAATGAAAGGGCACAGACGATTTGGAAACTTGAAAAAATAAAAAAGGAACAAGGGGAGAGAGGACGGAAGATGTTGGACTAGATGGAAGATTATCTGAATATTAATTAGATGCATAGCTAGTTATCTGATGTAGGCGAAGTAATCGTAAATTTTGATGCACGTCCTCTTATATTGGAGTCATGTTAGTTGTATTTCAATTACTCTTAGTTATCTGATACTTGATGAGTGCATCTGCAGATTGGTGTTTTAGCCTCTTTGGTTGGGAATTGTACATTACCTTCTGGTGCTAAGAAACAAATTTTTCAGCAAGGAAAATGGTAAAGAAAGCATTTTTTGCTTACATATTTTCATTACTTTGGTGACAATTATCTCTCTGAGTTGATAGTGTGATAACTTCCACACATGATGAAAACCATGCTGTTTCTTTTCCTTTGGTGATTGAACTTGGCCCTTTTCGTGGTTTGGTGCACTAAATGAGCTACATGGCTTACATTTCATATCTTCATTCCACTATTTTTGAGTTATACTTTGGTTTCTTCAAAGAGAAATAAATAAAGGACAAATGGTATATTTTGTTTCCAACACATCTTGGCAATGAGGATCTGTTATTGACAATATGGGATGGATTGCGATCTTTTCTTTGATTTGTACTCACTTCAAAAGTCTCAAGTGTAATGGTGATAAACAACACAGTAACTGGATTGCGGTCTTTTCTTTGATTTGTACTCACTTCAAAAGTCTAAAGTGTAATGGTGATAAACAACACAGTAACTGATTTAGAGACAGGGGACTTAGATATGATTTGGATACATGCAAGCAGTACAATATCTGATCAATGGAAATAACACGACAGAAATTCCAACCGTCATTGAAGAGCAGGCAAGAAAGAACCAAAAATATAAGGATTTAAAATTAAAAAGAATTACCACCGAGGTTCAAGCTTGAAAGTAATTGTGAAATTCAGTCCAAACAAAGACTGTTCGAACCTCGGAAATATATCAATCTCAAAATATGTTAAAACCTCTCTAAAAAACGAGTCCAACCTTATATGTAGATAATACCTATGTTTGTGAAAAGACAAAATTGCACAAAACTGAAAAGCCTCCCAATTTGTCAGACCAGTGTGTCGTGCTTGACTTAATTCCTCAAGTTCAGCACGCTCGCACTGAGTCGTAATTTCCAGTCCACTTAACTTTTTGTGTTTGTGTTCGGTGCAAAGCGTCCAGCCTTAGCTCCTCCGGTCGACACCCAATGCCTTCGCCCTGTGCTGGACTTTACTTTCCAGCAACTTTTTTTAACTCTCAAACATGATATGCTTTGCTCGAATCTTCGATGTGCTCTCCAAGCATCTTTTGACTATCTCTTAGAGATCGTGTACCTCCTTGACGTCTAATCCATGGATGCTCTTGGTCTTGGAACGTGTAGATGGTCCTTATGATAGTTCGTGATCTTCCGTAATGTGCATCGTGCTATCTGGGGTTGTATGAGGACTCTATTTGTCTTGACAATGAATTTTCTGTATTCAACTCTAATGAATTTCTCCTTTCTATTTTATTCACATTATTCTTTTTGTTTTACAGGGTGTCTAAACCCAAAAATAATTTGCCCCATTGAGTGCTGAAACCTGATTTTGATTCAATTGCAGGTTTATCATTCCAGTTTTGTTGATGAGGAAGGAATTAGTAAAGCTTGTGGATGCCCTTTATTACCTCTGAAAAGCCATATAAGGGGACCTGCTCCAGTTTCAGAACAAGGTTGTCTTGCAAATCTTTTCCTTCTTAAGATGTCTCCACATTACTATGGTGATGCTAATCTTATTTTTTGAGCAGATACAACTGATATTGTCGATGAAGCAATCACATTCTTCCGAGCAAATGTCTTCTTCAAAAACTTTGATATTAAAAGCTCATCTGACAAGCTACTTATCTATTTGACATTGTATATCAATATTGCTTTAAAGAGGCTTGAAGGCTGCCGAACTTTAGCTGAAGGAACCAAGGCTATCATCAACCTAGGTCTGGAAAATGTTCCTGTACCTGGAGAGGCAGGTTTCCCATTCCCAGGCTTATTTTCTCCAGCCCAATCTCAAAAAGAAGCAGGTAACTTGTTATTTGAACCAAGCAACCTTCTTTTTCTATGTGTTTAAACCGCCAATAAATGATTTTGGTTGATTTTGAGTTCGCTAGTTTGCTTGCATTTTTTTTCTTTGAGATTCTAAAATGAAAACAAACAAGTTCCCAGCTCATAATTATTCAAATGATGATATCCTAGTTTAATTGTGCCAATTTAATTCTTCTGGTATTTTCAGATACACTACATTTGTATGGCTTGAAACCTCTTTGACATGTTACAACCTTGTATTTGGTTCTAACTTCTAAGTGGAGAAAAACTATATGAGCTTGAAAACTTTCTTAATAGGGTAAAAGAAATTGGGATCAACAATCTCTTTCTTAAAGAATTGGGATGAGTCAATGTGGGTTGATGGTGTGAAAACTTCCTGATGCCAATTTCCAAAAAAAGAAAAGGGCAAAACAGAAGACTTTTGTGAACTCCATTATCTTTGACTGAATTTGATGTGCTTTATCACTTTTGCCAAGTAATGGATATCCAGACCCTGTCAAAACTGCAATTTATTTTATTCGATTGTACTCTTTTTCCTAAATTGTGCCGCCTCGGATCGAAAAACACTCAGCAATACCTTGTGTTTTTCTCTACTGTCAATCTTCTCCTAAACCATTTACCATTTTAAATCCCTCATCCCACAGAAGGTTCCATTTTCTGATGGATGAAGGGTTTGTCAGTCTTTGTACAACCACTATTTGAGAGTTATGACCTTGTATGGACGTCTCTGTTCTTCATGGTAGGATGGTCAGTAGAAGTTGGATTAAAAGATTAAAAATGATGGGTTTTTTGTACACTTTGTATATAGCCCGAGTCCTTTGGGTGTTGTCTGATAAAATTGTATTCTGTTATAAAAGTAATAGTGGATTATCATTACACAAACTGTGTAGTAGTGTTGGTCCAAAGCTTGTCAACTGTGACATTTTGAAAGTACTTTGGCGAAATTAGGAAAATCTAAGTATGTTTGTTAGTGTCAACTCTGAGCCCCTCAATGACTTCTATTGCAAAAAAGAAGGAACACCTGACTGAAATATACTTGCCATTAGCCATTGTAATCTGAGGAAACAGATGGTAGTTGTCATCTTATGAGCTAATCATTAGCAGTCTGACAGAAAACTGCGGCTAACAGTTTCGTGATCCCCTGGGTTGTTCCATGCATCTGTGTTCAATCTTTTCAATCACCTCCTATGGCCTCAAATTGTCCCAAAATAATATGAACAAACATTATTTTGGAGGAATCTGACGGGAGGAAAGAGTTATTGTGTAGTCTAGAAAATGAATTCCAGCTTAGGGTGTCTGAAGTTGACAGAGTGATCAGATTTAGAGAGTGAAATAGCTTCGTCTATTTCTCAGATATCTCTTTTTCCTTTTCTCCTCTTTTCACGTAAATATAACTGTAATATTTTTGTCCGAAGTGATATGCTTTATTGCCCTTTTATGCTTTCACGTCCATTTTGAAATATAGTTTGATTATATTTTGATATTTTTTAGCACAATATATTGAAATGGTGTGGCACTTCTTTGTTTGTGACACCTTTGCAGTATTTTGTAACCGACTTCCAAAAGGATACTTATTCTTATATGGACTGTGACATAATGTCTCTTACTTTTGTTTCTCTTTTGCTTTTATAGACATCAAGATACCATTTTGCATTTATTCTATCTCGTCAGAAAACTGTATACCTCAAATATTAGACAAATTTTACTCTCCTTTTGTTATCTTGTTCTTTTTCTTCTTTTCTGTTTTCTCTTTCGTAGATGTGTGGCTCTCAGACTAATGGATATGGATCTTTTTGTTCTGGCTGTCACATTTGAACTCAGAACTATTCAGGAATTATCTGAAGCAAATAAGGGAGGAAACTAGCGGGAGATTATTAAGCGTTGCTTATCGGCCTAACGGAACACCTAACAAATGGTGGTCAGCATTTTCCAAGAGAAAGTTTATGAACATGGTTCTTCCTTGAATACTGATCTTGTAATGACTAGAGTTTCAACTTCTGCAGAGGATGCATTTGCTGCTATTGAGTTGTTTGGCAGGTCCAAGTTGCTTTTGCCTCATTAAACGAATTATCGAACTGTGAACACACAAGATTACCTACTTTCTGCACTTTGTAAATTACTCACTCTACTTGTAATTGCTCAAGTACAAGTAGTGGGAATTCGTACAGCCGACCCATACTTGCTTGGGATCGAGGCATAGTAGTTGTTGTTGTTGTACCTGTAATTGCTCAAGCTACATATATTATTAGTGTAAATGTGTGAAAGAAGTGTGCCCAAATGACCCAATTTGCAGTTTCTAGTTGTTTTTTAACCGTGATGTTCGGGTCATTTTGTGTGCATCTCCCTTAATTTCACGAGGTGTTTGGTACTTTCCACCGCACAAATATCGAGTAACTCTGTTCAGCAAGTAAAATGTGAGTTCTTTTACTATTCAAGTCATTTAAAAAAAATGAATATGGTGTTTTGTGATGATGCAGTTTCTTTCAAAGATCTGAAAATGATATTTTGTAATGACTTTTCACATGATATTATATTTAAAACTTTGGCAGTTAGGTCTACTCTTTTCATTTCAATAATAATATTAAATGAAAGACCATGAGAATAAAATTGACATTATTTCTTTTAAAGTGTCTTAAAAGTGGTTACTTTTTTTATATAGTTAAAAGCTATTTAGGTTGAGCTAAGAATCTATCGGAAATAATTTCTCTATCTTTGAAGCAGTTGTGAAACTACACTGAATATATTGTTATTGTTATTACATAGCCATGAAATGCAAGAACCAATAGAAAATCATAAAAAGTACAGAAATAGTAAAGTTAGAGGAATAGCTTTTGTGAACATTGTACAAGTTGTTGAAGACCTTTTCATCATTATAGTGGAATATTGTGGTGATAAGGATTCAATTGATAGGACCATCTCTACTTCACTCATTTCTTTGGAATTTGTAGGTCCTTCTTTGGTCCCCAATTTTTTATTTTTTATTTTATTCGGTATTCGATATTTATTTTGGAGCTCAACTATGATTAATTTGAATTCGCCTTGAGAAACCTCACTTTGGGGAGTAAAACGCTTTTTACAAAACTGTTTTTATATCGAAAGCTCGAACCCAACATTTCTAATTACAAATGAAAGAATATTTACCACTCCATGATAAATTTTGATGATCTATGAAATTTGCTATGATTTAATTAAAGCCCCTAATTCAAATTATTTGTGTTGTACTTTGTGTCCATAGATTATAGACTTTTATACCCATTTTTTAATAATACCATAAAATAATTTTGCCTACAAATTATAGCAATCTCTAAAATCTTCATCCTAATCTACACTAACAAATTCAGTAACATAAATTAGAAGAGCCTTTAAAGTTACCACATATTTTTATTTAAATACCTCAATCAATCCTAGATATATTCAAAATGTTCTTGTTGAACCACTCATGTAATTTTCTTTATTTCATTTCTAGCCAAATACATAAACAACCTCCTGAAATTGCTTGTACGATTTTTCACTTAGATACACACAAAAAATCATTATTTGTTATGAGTAGCGTAAAACTTGGAATATCATATTTTTTTTCTCTCTAACAAAAATAGACTGCCTCTTGAAGAAGTTTTGTTATAATTTTAGTGAGTCTGTCATATGCCAATATACAACAATAACAATAACATATTCAGTGAAATCCCACAAAGTGATGTCTTGGGAGGGTAAAGTGTACCTTACCACTACCTCACGGAGGTAGAAAAGCTGTTTCCGAAGATCATTCGACTCAAGTGCATCAAACCCAAGTAACAGAAGACGAAAATAGTGGAAGAAAGCATAGCGGTTAATAAGCATAGCAATGCAAAGTCTACAAGAGCAGTACAATAAAAACGTCAAAATAGTGTGAAAACTGAAATACAATAGACAACAAATGACAAGAACTTATGACTAGTCCTATAACAAACACTAGACCTACATAAGGTAAGACAACACTCTACCCCTATTAACCTTCTACCTTGATATGCGACCTCCACTTTTTCCTATCTAAGGTCATGTTCCCAGTAATAGGAAGTTGTGTCATGTTCTGTCTAATCATATATCCATACATTTTTTCTGTCTACCCCTACTTTTCTGCGTACCCCTTACGACTATTCTCTCGCACCTCCTTACTGGGAATCGATGCCCATCCTCTGCACATGCTCAAACATCTCAATCTCACTTTTTTCATCTTATCCGTCACAGAGGCCACTATCACCTTCTCCCGGATAATCTCATTCTTGATCTTGCCACTCCTAGTATGCCTACACATATATATCAACATCCTTATCTCTGCAACATGCATATTCTAAACATGTGAGTTCTTAATTGGTCAGCACTCCACCTCATACAATAAGGACGGTCTAACCACAACTCTGTAGAACTTACCTTTAAGTTCATGTGGTATCTTTTTATCACATAAGACTCTAGAGACAAGCCTCTATTTCATCCAAGCCGCCCCAATTCGATGTGTGGCATTATCATCCATGTCCCCGCTTCCCTGGATAACAGACCCAAGATATTTTAAACTTTCTCTTTCCAAAAAAGACCGTGCGACTTCCATGTCCACTTCGTCCAACACAACACTGAATTTGCACTCTAAATATTATGTTTTGCTCTTGCTCAACCTAAACCCTTTGACTTCCAAAGTTTGTTTCCATACCTCCAACTTATCATTAACTTTGTCTCGTGCCTTATCAATCAGTACTATGTCCTCCGCGAATAACATACACCATGGAACACCTTCTTAAATAGAGGGAGTAAGCTCATCCATCACCAAGACAAATAAAAAAGGGTAAAGAACTGATCCCTGATGTAGCCCAATCTTAACTAGAAAGGTCTCCGAGTCTCTTCCCACCGTTCTAACCTGAGTCTTGGCTCCATCATACATATCTTTTATCTTCCTAATATAAACTACTGGGACACTTTTATCCTCCAAACATCTTTAGAGGAAATTTCTCAGGAATTTGTCATAAGTTTTTTTTCAAGATCAATAAACACCCTATGTGGGTCCCTCTTTCTTTTCCTATATTTCTCCATCGGTCTCTGCATAAGATACATGACTTCAGTAGTTGATCGACCTAACATGAATCCAAATTAGTTCTTGAAATTGATATCCTTCTCTTCACCCTTTTCTCCACCAATATCTCCCAAACCTTCACAGTATGTCTTAGCAATTTGATACTCGCTCTTCCCCTGCTCATCCTACTAATAACAAGTGTAACCTCCTCAACCCTAAAACACCTACAGTGCCCAAAGTCCTGCAGTCTTCAGAATGTACCAATTCACCCAACACAATGTCTCTGTCCTCTTCTTCATTTAAGAGTTTATGAAGGTCTCTTCCACCAACACATTGTCTTCTTCATCCTTGATGCACTTCACTTGATCTAAGTCGCGAGCCTTTCTCTTTCGCTTTCACGAGCCTATACAATTTCTTATCCCTACTTTTGTGTCTTAGCTCGACATACAAGCGTTCGAAAACTATCATCTTAGGAATTGTAACCGCCAATATAGCTTTCGTCTTCGTTGTCTTATAGGCTTCCTTAAGCGTTCAGTCCACGCACTCAACCCACTTAATATAACCCACATTTTTTTCTTCTAATTGTCTTGGACTTCACCGTTCCACCACCAATCTGCTTGATGACCACCAAAGTTCCCTCTCGATTCTCTTAAAACCTCTACAGTTGTTTCCCTAATGTAATTTAGCAGTCTTATCTCACATGTTGTTCACTTCCCCGCTATTACTTCATGCCTTCATCACAATTAACTTCTCTCCCATTTCTTGAGAAAGGGCAAGGGTCAAACCACCCCATCTAATCATCGGTTGAAAATAAATAGTCTTTTTCCTCTTATCTCTCTTAGTCTCTAAGTCCATCACCAAAAGCTTATGTTGGATAGTAATATTCTCATTCGAATTAACCTTGCAATCCTCACCAAGGCCTTTATCCCCTTTCTAAGGAGTAAGTAATTTATTTGTGTCTTAGCTATCGTGTTACGAAAGATAACCAAATAGTTCTCCTTCTTTGGAAAGCACAAGTTAGCAATTACCAACTCAAAGACTTCAGCAAAATTTGGAAGCAACGCTCTACCTCTATTCCTCTCTCCATAATCAAAGGCTCCTTGAATATTATCAAAGCCACTAGAAGTTACACCGATATGACCATTAAAATCCCCACCAATGAAAATCTTCTCGGTGTTCAATATATCTCTCATTGCCTCATCCAAATCCTCCAAAAAGAGCTTTTTGGCCTCCTCGTCCAGACCCACTTGAAACGTTCAACGTCAACAACTAGCATAATCGTCATCATCCTATCATTGATTCTTCTAAACTCCACCACACACTCCCTAACAACATACCTAACATAGTTCTATGAAGTGAGTTCTACGAACTCCATCGCTAATCCATCGATATATGTTAGTAGCTAACACAAATTCGTTGCTAAATAAGATTTGTGATGAATTTTATTGTTAATCTATAAAATTTGTCGGTTATTAAATTCTACGAAACTTTACATCTACCTTAAATTATTCATGATAGACCCTCGGCTCAATCATTTGCCAATAAAAAAAAAGTGAAATTGTCTAGATCCAATTCTTAAAATAAAATGTTTGTTTGCCCCAAACATTTTCCTTACTTTTTGGATCAAAACTCTTCACAAATAGCACCAAGAAACACTTCCAACTCCCTACCCCACCCCACAACCCCTCTCCCCCATTCCACCCCAACCTTCTCCTCCATTTTTGTTTCTATCAATGGCTGAAAATTGTTGCAGATCTGAACTTTATACTAAAATGATAACTCCATCGATTTCTTTTTTTTCAGTTTGGTTGTTTACTTTGATCCATGAAGTTTTCTATTAACATAGATTACAAGCTTCAATCTTTGATTGCTCTGTTTTTTCCCATTTTGCCCTTCATTTCCAGCTGCAATGTCTGAGTGCAATCATCTGATCCAAACTGAATCCGAAAATCCTCAGATCGATAATAGGGCGCCGGAAAACGGGTCACCGGATGTTTACACCGCTACAACTGGCTGTGGGGCATCGTGCGAGCATTTATCGGAGCTCCGATCCAGAGTCGGGTCGAACCCGTTTCGTAACTTCCCGGACTGTGTGAAGGTCCGTCCATTGGGGCGGGCCTCTATTCGGAAGGATCCGCCCCAGGCGTTGGTTCGGTGCGGCGTGTGTCGACAAGCGCCCCCCCGTCTTTCT
>NW_006239221.1:87107-140936 GCF_000226075.1 Solanum tuberosum | reverse complement strand
TCGACAAGCGCCGCACCGTCTTTATACTTGTGTCACGTGCGCCGCAGTGTTCTGTCACGTGCACGTGGCGTCGCATCCTGCGGATGTGGATGTGGATGATTCCGATCGTTCACTGCATTGCATTGCTGTGGATATCGACCGTGCTGAGCTATTCTGCTGTGGGTGTAGGGACCAGGTGTACGACCGCGATTTCGATGCCGCGGTGGTGCTGGCGCAAACGGAGGCTGCTGTGATTGGATCAATGCAAGAAACTCCATTGCTGCCGGTGGAGAGTACCAGAAAGAGGCGGCGGGTGGAGTATAAGCCATGGACCCCTGATGTGAATGAACAAGTTTTGATTGTTGGGAATTCGAATCCATTTCCAAGTCAAATGAACAATGATTCAACAACCCCAGAAGTACAATGGGGTTTGAGGGGACTTAACAATCTTGGAAACACTTGTTTTATGAACTCAGTACTTCAAGCATTGCTTCATACACCACCATTGAGGAATTACTTTCTAAGTGATAAACATAATAGATATTTTTGCCAACGAAAGAATAGTACTATCGTAACAAGAAGTAGTGATAATACAAACAAGAACCCTGTGTTGTGTTTGGCTTGTGATTTGGATGCAGTGTTTTCTGCGGTTTTCTCTGGCAATCAGACCCCTATTAGTCCAGCAAAGTTCCTCTACAGGTTTGCATTTAGTCGTCTTTTGTTGGTTTATTGAGATTGTGTTTGGCTTTGTTGTAGAAACTATGGTATGGTTGCATAGAATAGAGGTGCCTTCGGCTAAAACCGTTTATATGTCTGCAAGAAAAAGTTAAATAATGTAAATATGTTTGCCTGCTTGTTGCTGCTGTCTGTCATTTTCATCTGTTTTGAGCTAAGGGTCTATCAGGAACGGTCTCTTTTTCTTTTAAAGGCAGGAGTAAGGTCAGCGTAATATGTTGTTAATGTATATAATAGACTACACCTGCTGTCAATTGATTGGCTTTAAATTTTGGGTCCACCTCTAAATTCCAATGGTTCATTAATTTAGCTTGGTTGTACTCTTCATTACTAATGATATTGGGACAAGATCAAATTCTTAATGTTGGCGGTGTATGTATCACCCTTTTCTGTTCGTAAAAGTGAGATTTAGCCAGTGGTGTGTAGGTTGGTTGTGATATAATGCAGATGTATTATGTTTAATTGGATGTAGATTTTTGTTGAGTATGTAGTTGCAGCCCTATACTAAATCTGATTTTGATGGATGTAAAATTTTCTCCCGAACAGCTGGTGGAAGCATGCATCAAATCTTGCAAGTTATGAACAGCAGGATGCTCATGAGTTTTTCATTTCCGTGCTTGATGGGATTCATGAAACAATGCAGAATGATAAGGGGAAGGGCCCAAGTCCAGGTAAATTTATTTGTTGCGGTAGAGTCTGTTAGTTTCCCATCTTTTCTCCCCCATCACCCAAAATCCCTATTTTTCGACTCTTGCATTTTTGTAGCCTATTCTGTTGTATGCATATTTGACCTTGACATGAGTTCTTGCTTGTCCATGATGCTTATCAGGCTATTTTAAATTTGTGATAAGCAATGTAAAAAGTTCTTTTAAAAAAAATTATCTGTTGGAGAAACGTAACCCCTAATACCTAATATTTTAATATTTATAAAAGAGATAAAGTACCTGATCAATTATTTGTGTGGTCCTTCAGGCCTTGGTGTAGCCGCCGTAAGAACACTGTTTGCAAATTTTCTCGTTTTTCACTAAGAAATTTCTTACTGTATTATGCTTGAGTAATAGAGTTAAATATGAGAAGTCTTCAATCTTGGTCATGATAATTGATGACATAGTGAAAAGTTGCTTTGGGTTTTCAAGCCTTATATTTCATAACCTTTGTTAGCTGCAAAGTTTCTATATTTTATAAATTATCATTGTTTTAAATTGACCTGAATTAACCACTTGTGGTATTGCACTAGGTATGTTGTTGTAATATGTAATGTAATAAAGTATAATAACATAAACCTAAAAACCTCAAATAACTAAGTGGATTAGTTACAGCAAAAGTCAAGGTACCTAAGCAGGTGAAATTGTTGAAATTTTCTTGGGAGTAGGAGGAGGGGGTGGAAGTGGCAATTTCTGTCGGAAGTAGATTAATGTATTCAAGCATCTTGTTAGGCACTTAGGATCTACTTGATAGGCTTATCTTTGTTGTTCTAGAATCTCTTCTCTCACGGCGATCCATACTTCCTTCGTCACTGAAAAAGGATAGTAACATTTGACTGCAGGTTGTGGTTTAGGTCCTTTCTTTGCCATAGGCAATATACCAGTTGATATTTGCTATCAGGCTTAGAGATGTTTCACAAAAGCAAAAAGATTTCCTCCTACTCTCCCGAGTAAGTCTCAGTTTGGTTAGTTTTTTTTATTTCAGAATAGGAGTTATCTTTTACTAAATAATTCTCGTATTAACTCGCACTTTTACCATGTTTTAGGGTAAACCTTCAAGAAAGCTTTGTCATTGTCTTTAGCCCCCATGTCATATTATTCTTGTGGGTCTAATCTCTTGGTTCCTTGCATTTCTTTAGAAGAGCAATCATTAGAGGGGTGACTCTTTAGCAGCAATTCATTTGTGATATCGTAATGTTGTACTTTAATTTCAATTAAGTCACCTGCACTATGATTAAAAAACATCCAGACCTACACTCGTTCCTCTAAATTAGAGGATTAAGATTAGTACGAGGCTACGAGCTAGAATTGAGGTAATAGATTGTCCACACTTCACATTATTTAGCATTTAGATATTGTGCACAAGGAGCTATAGCCTATAGTTCTAAATATTAGAGCTTTCAAGAAAAAAAATGTGCCTTGCAAGACCATATTAATTTTAAGCTACACTTTGTGTTGATTGCCTTTCCTCATAGGACCCTTGTTGTTTTGTTAGCAATAACTCATAAAACGTTATGATGTCACTAGGGCCCTATTGCTTTTTATAAAGTGTGTTGAACGTTTAAAACAGTGTATATTGAAGTATGTGTTACGTACGTAACTTGTTTGGAGTACTCATTTCCTTTTGTCATCTGCGATCTTTCATCTTATTTACCGAATCTTTTTCTTTGGCACAGGCAGCGGAGACTGTTGCATTGCTCACAGAGTATTTTCTGGAATCTTGCGGTCTGATGTCATGTGTACAGCTTGTGGCTTCACATCTACTACATATGATCCATGCATCGACATCTCCTTGGACTTGGAACTGAGCCAGGGGACTTCAGCAAAGGTGACATCAAAGAAGTCTCATAAATCTCACAAGAAAAAAGAAGCAGAACCCGGAAAGTCTAGCCAAAATGGTCGACTTTCTACATTGATGGGATGTTTAGATCATTTTACAAGACCTGAGAAATTGGGTTCTGATCAAAAGTTCTTCTGCCAACATTGTCAAGTGAGACAGGAATCTCTTAAACAGATGTCCATAAGAAAACTGCCTCTGGTTTCTTGCTTCCATATCAAACGGTTTGAGCATTCCGTGATTAAGAAAATGTCGAGGAAGGTTGATCACTACCTACAGTTTCCTTTTTCATTGGACATGTCGCCTTACCTCTCTTCGTCTATCTTGAGGAGTCGATTTGGAAATAGAATCTTCTCCTTTGAAGGGGACGAGCAAGACACATCCTGTGAATCATCCTCGGAATTTGAGTTGTTTGCTGTCATCACCCATACCGGTAAACTTGATGCTGGTCATTACGTAACATATCTGAGGTTAAGTAATCAATGGTACAAATGCGATGATGCTTGGATCACTCAGGTGAGTGAGAACATCGTTAGAGCTGCACAAGGATACATGATGTTCTATGTGCAGAAAATGCTTTACTACAAGGCTAGTGAAAAACAGGTTAGCTAGAAGGAAACTCACTACTCGCGAAGTACCAATGCAGCAACGCCAGATTGAAATCACCTGTAAGCTCGCGATATGTAGACATTATTTGCTCCACAGTGGTGGTGGTGCTGCTGCTGCTGCTGCTTTGAGTTTTCAATTCTCAGTTGGAGTGTAATCTTAGCCTGAATTTTAACAAGGCACACATACTCTCCTACATTCAGGAAATTTTGGCAACAAAAAATATTATCCCTTGCAAAAGAGATAATTAGTGTAACCTTTCTATTTTTTTGTGGCTAACCATAGATAAATAATAGTAATAGCAACTTCAAATGAGAAGGAACATGTTTCTTCTTTCATGTCTTTTTTCTTGGATAATCAAGTTTCAATGGTTTTGGATAGATGTCTTTGTGTGTGTTTGGTCGCTTTTCAATTTTTTTATGTTTGATTTTAAAAGAAGTTTTTCAAAAATGAGAAAAATGATCTTCCCGACAGGAATAGAGAAAACAAGTTTCATAACTAGCAATCACCACCTTCCAACATACAACATCTCACCTTCATAGCACCACTTCGAACTCTTATTTAAAAGTGAAATCTACAAGTGGGGTTTGGAAAGAATAGAGTGTAAGTAAACTTAACAGTACCTATAGAAACAGTGTTTTTGAAAGACATTCAGCTCAAGGAGTAGCAAATCCAAATACAAAGAAGAAGCAGACAATATAGAGAACATATAACTAACAAAGGAACCCGTCCAAAACCTACTAGAAAAAAAAACGAGAGAACATATTAACTAACAAAGGAACCTGTCCAAAACCTACCAGTGAGAAAAATGATCTTCCCGACAGGAATAGAGAAAACAAGTTTCATAACTAGCAATCACCACCTTCCAACATACAACATCTCACCTTCATAGCACCACTTCGAACTCTTATTTAAAAGTGAAATCTACAAGTGGGGTTTGGAAAGAATAGAGTGTAAGTAAACTTAACAGTACCTATAGAAACAGTGTTTTTGAAAGACATTCAGCTCAAGGAGTAGCAAATCCAAATACAAAGAAGAAGCAGACAATATAGAGAACATATAACTAACAAAGGAACCCGTCCAAAACCTACTAGAAAAAAAAACGAGAGAACATATTAACTAACAAAGGAACCCATTCAAAACCTACAAGAAAAAAAAACGAGAAACAACAAAATAGTGCAATAATCAAAACACAATAAACAACATACAATAACATGTATCAAAATCAAGAAGCTACAATAATACAACTAGTACAAAGACAAACATCAACAAGACCTAAATCCTCGGAAAGCAAAACAACCCTCGACAAACAAACATTAAAAGATAAAACTTTAAAATTTACTTCCAATATCACTATTACCAAAACATAATTTTGAATAACTTATCATAGTTCAAAAACAAATTTAAACTTTTTCCTTTTTTATTATTTATTTTTTCTTCAAGATGGAAAAAAGGAAAAAAATAATGAAAAACAAAAGACAAAAATCATATGTGGGAATTATTATATTTTAGGGCGGAGAATCACTACAACAAAATCATGTGTCTTATCTCATAAACCAAAAAAAACTTGGTCTCTTCACAATCAATTTCGATCCACGAGAACCCAATTCTTGAACTCTATCATAAGTTTGGTATAAAAAAAATTCCCAATTTCTATATTCTCTGTTTTGCCATGAATATACTCAATTTTTTTTAAAAAATTTTGTAGCATTTTGAATTGGAATTTGAGTTCTAGCCAGTTATTAGCATCTGGGTTTTGTCAGTGTTTGCTAGTTTTTAGCATCTGGGTTTTGTTTTTTGAATTGAAATTTGAGTTTTTGCATGTTTTTAGCATCCGGGTTTTGTTATTTTGAATTGAAAGTTGAGTTTTTGCTAGTTTTTAGTATCTGGGTTCTGTTAGTTTGGATTGAAAGTTGAGTTCTTTCCAGTTTTTAGCATCTGGGCTTTGTTATTTTGAATTGCAATTTGAGTTTTTACCAGTTTTTAGCATCTGGGTTTTGTTATTTTGAATTGGAATTGGAGTTCTTTCCAGTTTTTAGCATCTGGGATTTGTTTTATCTTTGATTTTTTGAAATGGGTTTTGCTTAATTCAGTTGATAAACCATAAAAAGGTAGATTCTTGGTCTGGGATTTGGGTTTCACGAGTACTTTGCTAATTTTTGGGTCATTTTTGTAGTTTTGAAGCTCTTCTTCAATGCTGATGGGAAGTAAGTGTTAACCAGGTATGTATTTGACCACGTGTTCTTAACTCTTTCCTGTTTTCCTGGATGTTGACATGCAGAAGGAAATTGATGATTTTTATGTATTTTTAAATATTTAAAGATTCATAAAGCTAGGATCAACTAGTTTAGGATTGAGATATAGTTATTGTTGTTGTATTTGTTAATTTGTAAGTTTATTTCAGAAAGCTGCCTTGATCTAGAAAGCATAGTTCACTTGGTGGTGTTGTTTATCTTGTTTGATTAAGGAAAAGGCATAAATAAGGACTGTAGATTATTTTTTTTGCATCTTAAATTAAAACTAGGTATTCTTATTTTTTTCTTGGTTGATGTTTCGCAAACTTCCACGTAGGTATGGTTTATGTAGGAAATATCACTCATCAAATAGATGACAAGTTGAAATATTAAAAGGTAAGCTTGGTGCATTAAACTCCCTCTATGTGCGGGGTCCAAGGAAGGGATGGAGCACATTGAGCGTACTGTACATAGCCTTACTTGGCATTTCTGCAACTGTGAAACAATAGAGTGAAACTATGATACTGATATTGTGAAGTAAACTGATCAATAGATGGTGAATCACCATATTTGGTTTGTTCCATATTTGGTCCAGTAATTTGGTTGAAATATCCTGGAATCATCTTGAGGTAGTGTTCTTATTCAAGCAGTTCGAGAGTTCCCCTTCTTCACTTCACCCCGAAAAGTAATTAGGACTAACTAAGTCACACATTCACATTCCAATTGAACATTGTCTTAGTGGTAAGCTCAGGTATATCTACCCTCCTACACTGGGTATGTTGTTCTTTAGATTATTCTCTTTACCAGACAGGTCCAATCACGATTTTTAATATAAGAATTTCTCTGTAGTCTATTTATTGGTGCATGCTATTGCATTCTTTCTATGATGCAATTGTATGAACATCTTCAGTTGGTGTTGCCACCTAAAGTCTTATACTACAAGGGGCAAGCTGCATTAATTGTGATAATCCTTGTCCTTTTGTGTGCAGGAAACATGATGAGCTTCAAGGACTGGGTCCTGTCACAGTTGATAACCAAGTCAGTAGCCTCGTCAAGACCACTTTTAGCATCAGATAACTTTTTATCAGAGGAGCATCCTGATCAAGGGTTTGACCACCCAGGTAATTGTCCTTCATGCACTATGATTAATAATTCACCTCTAATTTCTTGCTATTTCATTGGAATAATGGCTGCATGTTAGCATGGCAACGGTGTTTCTGATTGTCTTATAGCTTCAACATTTCCGTTGTTGGTTTTTGCTGTACATTCTTGGGTATACAAAGTAGTTAAAGCATGTCTAATTTGTTTGATGGAGCTTGATGTAGACTTTCCAGCTGAAGTTGCTTTTATGTTCTTAAACAGAGATCTTCTGAAGTTTTACACAAGAAGTAGTGTTTTTATGCTATAAAGTGAGAGATGCCCTGATATTTGGTTTTCTTTTATAGTTTCTATTAACAGGTGAAACAAATTTTTTGGTGGTTGAATCAAGTTTTTGACCACTATATCAGCTTTAGGTACTCTGACAAGTTCAAAGAGTGGGTAGCTCTTTTTGTTTATCTATTCATGTTGGGTTTACAAAAAGTAATAGCATGTTGATCTGAATAATTTTTTTTTGATGATAAGGGAAACCCGCAGCCGCTACCCTTTGGGTGCGCACAGGGTAAAACCCCCGCTCCTATGCAATAGCTCGCAAACCACATAGGAGAGGTAACCCGCACTAGGCAAGCCTGGTGCGACGAGCTCGACCCAGAAGGCAAACCCCTTGCTTTCGCTGGCAAGGGGTTTCGAACTTGAGACCTCCAACATGGAAGTCCCAAGCCCAAACCACTGGGCCACCCCGAAGGGTCATGTTGATCTGAATAATATGAGCTGTATTTATAGTGTTCAGTACCCTTGGGCGTGACAGTTGCGTGCTTGCTGGTGGTTTTCATTGGGCAAGACTCACAAGGTAGTGATGCATATTGAGAATAGAGGAAGTTGCAGAAATTTAGTGGCACAATGTATTTCCCTATTTAGGACCATTTCAAAGTTGCAAGGAACAAGAAACGATTGTAGATTATATTAAAAATAAAAAGGGAACTAAATTACTTTTCCTGCATTTGGGATTCAAGTTGGGTTATGCTAGAATTTTATGTAATTTGCTTACCGAGGACATGACCTTAGTTAGGAAACTGTGGAGGACATGGATTAGGGTGGTAGGTTAGTAGGTAGTAGTGTGTATTGTGTTGTCTCGCTTATCTTTCCATACTAGTAGTAGTAGTATTACTCCTGTAGTTACTTATCCTTCAATATTTGGTACTATTTGTTGTTTCTTGCACTTCGATTATCTTAATATTTTGTTGTAGTTACATTTCCTTTTTTTCCCCACAGAATGCTTAGACATACTTCTATAGTATTTTGCCATGACTTCTTCACTCCCGCCATTTCTTTTTCGACCTTCTTTGTAATGTTTTTCCTTGAGCCGAGGGTTTATGGGAAACAGTCTTTCTACCTCCCAAGGTAGGGGAGGGTCTATCAGAAACACCCTCTACTTCCCAAGGTAGGGGTAACGTCTGTTTACACTCTACCCTCCCCAAACCTCACTTGTGGGACTACACTGGGTATGTTGTTGTTGCTACTGCTTAGATGGTTTACCTTTTCAGCCCTTAGAAGATAGATCTACAGCTATTTAAAAGAAACTCAACAGAATTATGAGTTCGTTTCTCTTTAAAATAAGCAATAGAAATTGTAGTGTAGAAGTGAAAAATCTATTTCAGAGTTTCCTTGGTTTTTTGAATGATGTTCTACATTATCCCATCTTATGCTTTCTGACTACAAATTTTACCCTCCCGTGCAACAAGGAGTACATGCATAACTTTTTCAAGTAGCTAATTGTTAAACTTTTAAACTGTTTCCTTTTAAGGTAATGCTATTTTACTTTAGGCTTTATGGTTTTGTTACATTATAGAAAGAAATAAATCTAAATGGTCCTAGGCTACAAATTGGTGAGTTAATGAGTTCTTGTTTGGCTGAATGAGAAGAGATATCTATTACTTTATACTCTATATAATCATAGTTAATATCATTGGGCACTGCAAATCAGTCATAACATCTTCCGCGAAATCAACTAGTTTGCTACTAGAAGCGTAACAAGGCTCTTCTATTTCATTAGTTTACTACATTTTTACCGTTCTTTCTCTTTTTGATAACCGTGGTGTCCGGGCCAGTTTGCGCACACCTCGACTAATTCCACGGGGTACTTGCTACTTCTCTCATCAGCACATGTACTGGGCTTGGACAAATGGGAAGAAATCACCTTGTGTTTTTTGGCTACACTGGGAATTGAACCTGAGACCTCGTGGTTTTCAACCCACTTCATTGACCACTAGGGCACACCCTTGGGTGCACTACATTTCTACTATTATTGTGTTGATTATATAGACAAAAGTGATTTTTTGATTTTTGTTGATCACAAATACTGTGTTCAGCTTAACAATTACTACATGCTTCACATTTTAGCTAAGTTGCGGGGACTCTTCACTTTCGATGCCGCACCCGTGTCGGATTCTCCAAAAATACACTACTTTTGGCCAATCCGATACACACCCCTTGACATTTTTGAAGAGTTTTTAGAGTACGAGAGTAAAACCAATTGATATTTGATATGAACCCACTCCCAGATTCCGGATGCCTAGCACCCCCTGTAATCTTCTTTATATTATGGTACTCGAGTCCTGGAGTTTAAGATATAAAATGTGACATATATATTATATTAGTGATAGTAACAGAAAATAAATAATTGTGAAAAAGACAGTTTGATTGAGAAAACACAACATCAAAGTTAAATTTTTGAAATTTGGGAGGCTTGTGTATTAACAAAATTCTGTCAAACATATAAATTGGGACAGAGGAAGTACATATTTTGAAAACATCTTAATCAAATGCATTTATTAGAAAGAAAAATAACAAGATAATTAAGTACTTGTAGAGATGGGAGATTTTTTTTCAACTCTCGATGTGAAGTAGCTTATTTATTTAATTATTTGTATTTTTACCGAGGGAATGGTTGAAGGCAAGAGAGAGGGAGGGAGGGAAAGAGAGTCATCACAATCGTTTTTTTAAATAAAAAAAAGAGTCCTACATTCCTTGTTTATCATCATTACATGGTTTTGTGTGTGTTATTTATGTAGACCTTTTATCAAAATTATTTAAGTACACCATTAATTTGTGTGCATCCAAAGTGCAACGGTTCATTGGGGACTGCTATTAATTCCAAAATTTTGTTTCTAAGGCACATTTCACACATTCAATGGGTTAGGCACTTTCTTTTGTTCTGGTAAGTAATACATTCCCAAGAATATCAAGTCATTCGAAAACTAAAAGAAGCACAAAAAGACCAGAATTACTGTTGGTTTGTGTAAAAGATAATGACAGCAAATAAAACCATGTATCAATGTTTTATCTGTTGATAGGAGCGTGCTTGTATGCAGATCCTGTAATGGTCGTAAAGGTTGTTATGTTAGGATCCCTAGTTAGTGTCAATTGAAATAGCATCTTACTTTGGCATATCCTTTTGGACTTTATTGTTCTACTAGTTAACTGGATAGTGGATAGTTTTGGAAGAATTTTATGAATTTGTAGAATAATGCTAGCCCATATGCACTTCGCTATTTTAATTAATTGACTGTTGATCTCCACATCTATCGCTGTTGTCTCAAATTGTTGATGACATTCTTTTCTTCTTTTGGTTCAGCTCACACTGCTGATTTGGTTACAACAACTAGAATAGACAATACAATACAATCTTCCAATGATAATCAAGAGCATACAGAGAATACAAATAATTTTCATTCACAACAACGGATGGGCGAAGATTCTTTTCAGTCGGATTTTAGGGTTGATGAGAAACCTAGTCCAGTGGTAAAGATTGAAGCCCTTCAGATTACATTCTTGCGCCTTCTTAAACGTTTTGGCCTGTCCGAGGACAACCTTCTGGTATCAAAGGTCTTATACCGGATCCAGCTGGCATCACTGATACGGGCTAGAGAATCGGATTTAAAAAGGGCAAATCTTAAAATTGAGAGAGCCCGTGTAATAGCAGCAGAACAAGAAGCTGCTGGCCGACCACAACTGGATTTCTCATTTAAGATCCTTGTACTGGGTAGAACTGGAGTTGGCAAAAGTTCAACCATAAATTCCATTTTTGACCAATCAAGAGCAGCAACCAACGCGTTCAAGCCTGCTACTGACCATATTCAAGAGATTGTGGGAACGGTAAATGGCATCAGAGTATCGTTTATTGACACTCCTGGTTTATTGCCTCCCTCACCCAGTAATATCCGAAAAAACAAGAAGATATTGCATTCTGTGAAACGATATTTAAGGAAACAAACGCCTGATATGGTACTGTATTTTGAGCGCTTGGATTTGATCAACACGGGCTACAGTGATTTCCCCTTGTTGAAGCTTATAACGGAAGTCTTTGGTCCTGCAATTTGGTTTAATACTATCCTTGTCATGACTCATTCTTCCTTCAATCTTCGCGAAGGAACAAACGGATATCCTGTTAACTATGAATCTTTTGTCACCACCTGCACAGATTTGGTCCAACATTATATTCACCAGGCAGTCTCTGACACTAAGCTTGAAAATCCTGT
This sequence comes from Solanum tuberosum, assembly GCF_000226075.1. Lineage (NCBI taxonomy): Eukaryota > Viridiplantae > Streptophyta > Magnoliopsida > Solanales > Solanaceae > Solanum > Solanum tuberosum. Next base: position 129,205 of record NW_006239221.1, on the reverse strand, counting down.
AATTTTGGTGGAGAATGATCCCAATTGTAAGACCAATAATGCTGGAGAGAAGATTCTCCCTAATGGGCAGGTGTGGAAGTCTCAGTTATTATTGTTGTGCATATGCACCAAAGTTCTAAGTGATGTTAATACCCTATTGGACTTTGAAGACAGCCTAAAGGTGGGGCCATCAAATGTAGGACGATTGCCTTCTCTTCCGCATCTTCTCTCATCCTTTCTAAAGCATCGTGCCCAGATAAGACACAGCGGAGCTGAGAATGAAATTGATGAGGTTTCTCTTTTAGTCTCAGATGATGAAGACGACGAATATGATCAGTTACCTCCTATTCGGATACTGACCAAGTCTCAGTTTGGAAGGTTGAGTGGTTCCCAAAAGAAGGATTATCTTGACGAACTAGACTACCGAGAAACCCTCTATTTGAAAAAACAACTGATAGAAGAAGCTCGTCGACAAAGAGAAAAGAGAGTTTCTTCAAGTGAGGGTAAAGCAGCCCCGGATGATGAGTCTGATAACCAGCAGGAGGGCCCTCCAGAGCCAGTTCTCTTGCCAGATATGGCTATTCCTCCAAGCTTTGATTCAGATTGCCCTATCCACAGATACAGGTGTCTCATCACCAGTGAACAGTGGCTTGCAAGACCAGTCCTTGATCCCAATGGATGGGACCATGATGTGAGCTTTGATGGAATTAACCTCGAGAGCAGTGCAGAAATAAGAAAAAACATATTTGCCTCGGTTAATGGACAAATGAGCAAGGACAAACAAGACTTCAGTATTCAATCTGAGTTTGCTGCAGCTTTCACCAATCCAGGTGGGCCCACTTATGCGGTTGGTCTTGATGTTCAATCTGCCAATAAAGAACTGATCTGCACTATCCACAGTAATGCAAAGGTAAGAAATTTAAGAACTAATGTCACTGAATGCGGTATTTCTGTAATACCATTCGGGGATAAGTATTTTCTTGGTGCCAAATGTGAAGACAGTTTTACAATTGGAAAGAGACTGAAGTTTAATGTGAATGCTGGTCGGATGGGGGGTGCTGGGCAAGCAGCCTATGGCGGGAGCTTTGTAGCTACTTTAAGAGGAAGGGATTATCCAGTGAGAAACGAAAGTCTGAGTCTCTCGATGACAGTTCTCTCTCTCAACAAAGAAATGGTGTTGAGCGGAAACTTACAAACTGACTTCAGAGTGAGCCGAGGTACAAACATGTCAGTGAGTGCAAACCTCAATAACCGAAAGATGGGCCAGGTTTCCATCAAGACAAGCAGCTCTGAGCGCATGGAAATTGCTTTTATCGCACTTTTCTCCATTGCAAGAGCCCTGCTGCGCAGAAAGAGAAATGACCAACTTATTGAAGACTCTCTGGAAGCGAGATGAACTTTTCTTTTCGATTCAAAGTAGGCCACTAAATTTTTCCTTAGGTGCCAGCCTCTCTAGGCTTTCAAGAAGTATGTCAAGAAATGTAGTAGCTACCGAAGAGTTTGATTTCCACATTATGGTATTTTCCGTGAAGCAGTATGGCAACAAGCAAAGGTTGATATGTTTTCGTTGTCGTTTGATCAATTTTATCAAATCCAGGATAGGTAAAAAGACACTCTTTTTTTGGTGTCTGGTAAAGTTGAGATGACTGTAGTAGTTTTGTATCTGAGTAATAATTGTATAGTAGAGTAACTTAGAAGAGCATACAAAAGTTTTCTGCAGATCTTGTAATAATTAGCTTGAAAAAAGCTAGCAGGATCCTAGTTGTGATGCCAGAAGGATGATCTTTTTTCAATGCATTTTCTAGTATTAGATGATTTATTGTGCTCTTTTGAGCAATAGCATCCATCTTTCTCTTTCACAGAGTCTTGGTGGATAAAGTTACTCGTATCTGTATTGGTGGATAGAGTTACTCATATCGATCAACTTCATCACTACGACTATCACCATCAATCGCCACCATTGTCATCACCACCACGACACTATCAGCCACTACTGTCACTGCGGTGGTTAATTCCTATTACTAGCCGCCTCCACCATTACAACTAACACTACCACTAACTGTCATCAACAATATCGTCAACTATCACACATTATTTAGTCACCACCGTCAACTACTAACAACAACTAAACTTTCCCATCACAACTACCACCACCAATTGGCGTTAGTCACTACAACACTAACCATCTGCAACATCACGACTATCACCACCATTATTACTAGCCATTACCACCAATCATCACTATTACTATCATTACAAACCATGTCCACCAACACCATATCAAATCATCTCCACTATTACTAGCAAACACAATATTTTTTTAATCAAATAATAATGTAATTTTATTAAATGAACATTTTTTTTCTAATATCTTACTATTTTTTATTTGAAAAATATATTTATTATATTTAAAAGTAAATAAATTATGCACTCAAATGTTGAAAAATAAACCGTTCGATCATTCAGATTCAAACGTCTTTATTTTAATAAAAACTTCCAATACACTTAAATTGCGATGAAAGGTGTGGCCTTTTTTTCTAGAAGTTTTATTTCAAAAACATATACAAAATCTAGCTTCGAATCTTGTCGATAGCTTCATGTATATAATTTATTTGAAATATGTATATAACTGTATTAAAAAATATTTTTCTTCCAATAGTCAATAGAAATAATGATGTTTAGAAAAAAAAAATGACTTCAGCAATTTTCCATTATTATATTCATACAGGTAGCTTCCTCCCATATCATCAATTTCTTATACTAATTAGTGCCGTGAAGACATGCGCGTATTTTTTTTTATTAGTCAATTAAAGTAGGAAAAAAGGATAAATATATTCTGAACTATCGTAAATGGAATGCAAATATCCTCCGTCATACTTTTAGGATATTGGTCCCCCTGCAGCATATATACTCTTTATACTAACGGATATACACGTGTCATAATCTTATCCACCGATCCAATATTTATCGACGGATAAGATTGCGCCACGTGTCCCTATTTAGTCTTCCGTTAGAGTGCATGGCATATATGCTCTAGTTTTTGGACTGTAGGGGTATCAATGTCCCAAAAATATAACGAAAGGTATCTGCATACCATTTATGATAATTCGGGATATATTTATCATTTTTCCCATTAAAGTATGACAAGCATATAAATACCAAAATAGTCTCGATAATGCTAGTCAATTTTATTACTTTTAAAGAAAAATATTAAGAGAATATTCATGCAATATGCCTTTTATCTTCTTCTCTTTTTTTCTTTGTCTGGTCACACGTAGTGCTATCAAAATGAGCTCATATTTTATTATCTATCTAATCAGCTTATATTTTGGGAATAATTTTTTTAATCGATAAAATTTAAGTTTCGATTAATATTTAACCCAAATGAATATAAGTAAATATGAGTAAAATATGAAAAGTGAGGGAATGTCTAGAGTGTATTTGATATAGATGAATATTTATCATTTTTTTCATATTTGGTTGATTTTTAAATATTTTTGCCGCCATCGTTGAGAAACATCTTATACTAACTCATTTTCAACTCGTTCATATTTGATCTAACTCACACATTTAACACCTCTAATTGCACGTCATATAAATTAGGGAAAATTACGCGTATAAGCAAATATATATTAGTTAATTAGTTAACATAGCTATAGTTTGCCTTAATTATAATTCGCGATCTACTTTTAGCTATAATTACACGGCTAAGCTTTTTAGTTTTGTATAATTCGCACGTTTGTATAATTTGAAATTTGTATAACTTTTGTATAATTCAAAATTTGTATAATATAATTTGTATAACTGTTTACACTTCTGATGTTTGTAATTGTATAAAGTCGTTAATTATTTTGAGTTTATACAAAAATAATTGAATTATACAAATGTACCCGCAAATTATACAAACCTATGAATTATACAAATTTGTGAATTATATAAACGAGACAGCTTAAACCGTAGCTACAGCCCGTAAATATGCAAATTATAGCTATGGAGCATAATTAAATTTATTATAATGACTATTTGCAAAAGTTTCCCAAAATTATAATGAAAGAAACAAGAAATCCATCATTCAAAATTCCCAAAATACGAAAGGACTCTTTATAAACCACACGTCTTGTCCCCATTTTGCTACATGGGATATTTGACTATTTTGACCTTCGATTTCACTTCATAAAATACAAATAAATCATAATAAACATACTTTGTATAATTTCATGAGATCGAAGAAAATAGTGTACCTATGCAAATTTTATTCTTAAGTTTAGATAGAAAAAAAAATTGATAGATTTTTTATTCAAGTAAAAGCACTACAAATTAGTTAGAAAAAAATAAAGAAAACACGAAGTCAAGATAACTTGTTATCTCTTATAACCAATTAAATAATAATTACGTATTTATCTTTGCTAGTGTTTTCTCCACCTGTCTATTTGTATATATATCGCAGTGTTATCCCATTGATCTTTCATTTATTTTTTTAATAAAAATATATATTTTATTGCAACTAATTACCATATAAATAAATAAAGAGGGGAGGGGACAGAAAGATGCAATATAGTAATTATTAAAAATCCACAATTTTCATTTTGTTTGAGATTAATTCATTAATAAAATCAAACCAATATACTAAGAAATTCCATTATTTAATACTCACTTTGGTTCTTTTTAGTTGTCATGATTTTCTTTTTTAGAGTCAAATGATAATAATTTTGACTAACATTTTATAATGTATTTTTTTTTTATCATATTCATATGAAAAAATTGCAATTTATAGTATTTTTCCTATAGTTTGTAAATATCTAAATTTTTAGTTTTAAATATATTAATGTAATCTTATGTAACTTTGAAAATGAGCTAAATTGACTTTCAAAAAACACAATAAAACAACTAAAAAGAAACGAAGTAAATATTAGGGATGTTTTTAATAAGTGCTTAGAAATAATCTAACTATTAGGACACAATGATTGGCACAACCATGCGTTAATTTATAAGCATTTTACAAACCTTATAAAGCATAAGATTTGGGTTCACTTTTTCGTGAGACAAAAAATAAGTTTTTATATAATAAAAATGTTATATGTGAGTTACATAATAATTAAAAAGAAATATTTCTTTTATATTTCACATAACTGATACTAGTTGTGAGACTTTTTTTCATAACGATATTATTTAAACACTACTATTTAACTTGTACTTTTAAAAAAAATTGCATGACTATTATATCATAACAATCTCAAATATATACTATTTGAAGTTATATATGATTGAAGTTTACATATTTATGCCTAACGTTCAAGTAAAAATAACTAAATTTCAGCTATATATACATGAAATTCAGATAAAAACTTTAAATAAATTGAGTTCTAGCATAGACACTGAATACCAAATATAAAAAATAAATATATAAATTTTTTAAAGGAAAAATCTATAGAATTTATTTCAGGATCCCTTTACAACAACAAGAAGTACCACAATCAAATATAAAACTAATCCACAAAAATTACCCCAATAGTTTTTTTCTAAAAAAAAATCATACTTACACAATAATTTTGAAATTTGGCATTCAAGCCAACAAACACTTGAACTTTGAGAATGCACATTTACACACACTTCAACTTGATTTCAAACATAACTAAACACTTCAACTCATCCCCGTTATGTCTCGTTCATCCTGTGATACTGACGTGACACATAAATTTTGAAGATAACTAGATAATCATTTTATAAGTTAGAGTGCTCAATTGGACACAGTAAAAGATGAGTTAAAACATTTAGATGTACGCGGCTCGCATGCTTACTTGCCGGCTGAAACCAAGTTCAAGGTGAAGAACCCCATAAAACCTCAGCAACAATGGTGGCAGCTTCAGCATCAGTATTACAAGCTTCTCTAATCTTCTTCAATATCTCCTGTTTAAATCCTCTTTTTTCTCTTTGCCTTAATCCTTCTCCTACTTCCAATTGTACTGTAAATCTTGCTACACAGCTCGCAAATGGATGTTTCTCCAAAAATCTCTTTTCTCTATTTCCCCTTTTCTTCTTCTTCTTCGTCTTCCCTTTTTCTTCGGGTTCATCTTCGTCTATTTCTTCTTCACTATCCTCGTGAACTTTTCCCAAATCGATCAAATCACCACCCAAATCAGACCTCTGTAATTCCACCAATTTGTTAATCAACCCGCAATTCAACATTGCTTCTACAGCTTCTTTCCTCCCAAAATAGCCAATTTCAAGTACAAAATCCATCGCAGTTACCTTGAATGGCAAATCATCGGAGTTTAAATATGAAATTGCCTTTGAAATTCCACCAACGGATTCGATTACATCAACAAGAGGACTTCTAATTGCTTTTATAAGAGAAGATAAGACTTCCAATGAACACAATGAATCCATGGAAATTAAAGCTTTTATTGTTTGACCTATTAGAACTTGCCCAACGAATACGTCTTTGTTGAAAAGTACAACTTCTTTCAAAGCATATCCGGCTTTTTCACGCACTTTTTGAGGCACATTACAGTTGCAGCAGAGGAGAAATTCGAGTTCGGAGAATATTTTTGATTTCAATAACAAATCCTGAAGGTTGATGTTGAAGCCCTGACTCAATCGATCATGGAAAATAGTTAATTTCTCAACAATTTCATCTTCTTCTTCTTCGTATTGCGATGAATTTGATTGTAAACGGATTTGTTGGAGCTGATTAGTGAGATTTGTAATCGATTCTCGATCAATCCAAGCTTGGATTTCTGATTCGATTGATTCTGCGACTTTTGTGATTTCATGAGTTTTGACTCTGCGAGTGAGGAATGATTTGATTCTACCATGTTTGTGTTTCGATTTATGTAAAGAAGAGATTAGGGTTTTGAGATCGGAGAGATGGTGAGATAGGTTTAAGAGGTTTGGGTCGGAGTAAGTGTCGAGCTCGAGCAAAGCTTTAATGGCGGATGAAGAAGATGAATCGGATTCGGATGTATCGGATTCTGGGTTGGATTGTAGTTGTTGTGAAGCTTGTTTTAGTGCTTCGAGAACTTTTAATATTTGCTGTGTTTCTTCTTCGTCCTCCATTGATGATGTTGGAGAAGAGAAAAAATGGAAGCTATGTGAGTAGAAAACGGAGACAAATGGAGGGGAGAGAAGAGTATATTAGTATAATCTATTTTATTTATAGGATTTTGACTTGACACAGATTATAAAATAGAAGGGGATTGTATAATTCGTAACGTTATTACCGTGTTTTAAGGAGGTCATGAATTTATGTATGTGGAAATAGTCTTCGACTCCTCATTAGTATTCAGATCAAATGACTTTATGAAATTACAGATTGGGTAGAATAGACATTTATGATTCGAGAGCTTAGTGTACCTAGACCTTTGTGATTTTAGTCGGAGTTTAGTGTATCGAATTGATGTGACCTTAAACTAGAGATATGTAGAATATTATCAAAATATTATTTAGTTTTGTATTTTAAACATGCTAATTTCTCAACTGGAAAAATAGCTAATTTAAGTAGATATTTAAATATGTGTTATGAAATTATGATCTACCATTAAAAAATTTAAATGTAAAATTTGATTCATAAATTTATATATATTATTTTAAAGAAAAATTCATGTTCGGCATGAAGAGATTGTCTGTATAGTGCAATTGGTTGCTATTGAATTTTTATAAAATTATGTATATTGAAAGCTTGAAATCACAACATTTATTTATAATTAAAAAAATATGGAGATATAAGATTTATCAATGCAACACTTTAGGATATTCTGATATCTTGTTTATAAACTATAGTTTGCTCATTTGATAAAATTGTATAAGGGTTTAGAAATTTTTTTTTATAAATTTTACAATTTGCGGAATTTTCATATTTATGTAAAAGAAAAATATAACTTAAAATATTCAAATTATGTGTACAAATAAAACTTTAGTTTCATACTTTAGCATAATTCTCTTTTTAAATTATGCTCCGTATAATAGATTCTTGTAATGTGATCCTTCTTTGAATCGGACGTATCACGAAAATTTAATGCATAGAGCTGGGTTTTTTTTTAACACGCTTTCTTCCAAATTTCAGGGATTCACACGTGGTTGAAGTTGTTTTTGTTGACTTCCTTTGCTTTTTATGTGTTACATTAATTTAAAATAGGGATAAGGGTCTGAAAAATACTTCAATTTTGATTGAAATTGCTATTACGATATTAAATTTTATGGAAGATCTTTTATTTATGCATTATTTCATAGTGTATTTTAAAGGTATATATGTGTCCACGTGGACACATTATTATTTAAAATGATGTAATATTTATGATGTCCACATAGACACATATATATTTTTAAAATACACTATTAAATAGTACATGATATAAAAGGTTCTTTTTTAAGTTTGGTATTATAACAACAATTTCGGCCAAAATTGAAGTATTTTTCAGACCCTTATCCCTTTAAAATATTATGTTCTAAATAATTGAATGTCACAACTAAAGCATAAGCAAAAATAGAATGTTTAATGATCTAATTATGAAAAAGAAAGTATAAGTGGTTTATTAATTCTTGACTTGTTGAAAAAATCTGAAGAGATAGAGATGGATCGACAAGAAAATTGTAAGGAGAACAGTCGATAATTAGGAGTGAACGATTAGTAGATACAAAGTCGAAGTGGAAGGGCAAGACTCTAGTCTAAACTCTAAAGCTTCTCTACTTTGTTATATTATCTAGTAATATTACTAATACATTAGCATTATCTTATATTTCAATTTTATTGTTATTATTATTTCTTTTAGTTTGATTATTCTTAATTATTATACAATATATACTTTTCTTTCTTGAATATTGTCATTTTGATAATTTAATCTTTCTTTTTTTTTCAATTTTTTTTTGAAAGTGATTCTTTTGAGCCGAAAATCTATCGGATTTTTTTTTTCTATCTTATAATTAGAAAAAGATTTGCGTAAACTTTATCTTTCTGAGATTCTACTTATGATAATATATTAAATATATTATTGTTATATTATTATTATACGCGTTAACTTTGTTCATCAACTTTCTCATGCCAATGACAGATCACATAATTAATTTAGGGATTACCCAAATTAGTTAATAATAATGACATATTCCGAAGGGATATATGTAGATTCGAATATCCTACACATGTTTCATTTAATTAATTAACATATTTCAATTTGTGTAGGGCTAAAGTCAACATCTACCCTTCCACAATTCCTAATAGCTGTTCAAAATGATGAAACTACAATATTAGGAATAGTTGATTGGTGGAATAAAGATAATAATTTCTTTAAAAAAAATTACATGATTATTTTATTTTGTACGGTTGATAGTGTGTGGTATTTAGTTTTAGAATTATTTATTTCATCATTTCAGTATAAATAGTGGAATAGGTTATTTCATATAGATAGTGAGATAATTATCACATGAAATATCTCAATATATTTCATCCCATGATCAAACAACCACTAGGAATTTGGAATTTTTTTTTCTGTCAGTAAGCGAATGACAAGTGTGTTGCGCATGCATCACTTCTAGTTTGAATTTTAACTTAGAAGTCTTTCGTTATGCTTCAATACACGATAATTTTGTGTTACTATATCAAATGTGATGAACTAGTTATGTAAATCAACGATTCATCTCGAATATATATCATTATATGATATTGTTGTTGAATAAAATTAACTTGTTTGAAATTATTCGAGTGGACTCTAAACATGCCAACCAATTTGGGTTTTATCAGAATCGACCCAAGGCATATGAACACAATTCTTCTTTTTTAAAAAAAATAAAAATAATAATAATAATTTATTTATAAGTTTCTTAGTTCAAATTAAATTATCATGATTAATTTTCTGCATATTTATTTGGGAAAAAGGTCTGAAATATATCCGAACTTTGACCGAAATTGTTGTAACAATACTGAACTTTGGAAAAGACTTTTTACCCCTGTACTATTTAATAGTGTATTTTAAAGGTATATATGTGCCCACGTGGACATCATAAATATTGCATCATTATAAATAGTAATGTGTCCACGTGAGCACATATATACCTTTAAAATACACTATTAAATATAGTACAGAGGGTAAAAGGTCCTCCATAAAATTTGGTGTCGTAACAGTAATTTCGACCAAAATTGAAGTATTTTGATAGACCTTCCGTGCAATAGGGGCTTCTTCTTTTTCTCATTCTTCAAAATCAGATTCATATTTTTATTAAAAAATATTTGATCAAGAATAAATCATTTAAATAGTTAAAGTGTTATAACTTATATTTGATTTCTCTTTTATGATTATACTAGTTATTAGGTTCCCGCGCCAGCGCGGGCCCAATGTATATTGCTTCCTCCGTCTCATTTTATGTGAGGTAGTTTGATTCGCCACGGAGTTTAAAAAAGAAATGAAGACTTTTAAAATTTGTGGTCCAAAATGAATGATATAAATTTGTATGACTGTAAATTATTTCATTAAGGGTAAAATAAATATTTTATAATCAAATTGTTACTTAATATAGAAATGTGACATTCTTTTGGGACTGACTAAAAAGGAAAGTAAATAACATAAATTGGGAGTAGTTCTTTGTTTCAATTTATGTGACACCGATGAAATTTGGAGAGTTATATAATTTTTTGTATGTGATTTTGTTAAATATATTTTGAAGTTGTTAATTTATTGTGATTTATAGCACTTCTTATATCATTTTCAAATAATATATATTACTCTTTCTGTTCCATTTTATGTGACGTAGGTACTTTTACGAAACTCAACTAAATTTCTTATATGATTCTTAAATATTTTTAGTTGTTATTTTTCTTTAATTTACGTTACTTTTTATGTTATTTTCAAACAAACTTCTTATGTTTCAATATGGAATTAAAGAGTCAATAAAATTTCTTTTATGATTTTTAATTATGTTTTTTTAATATCTTATATTATTACATTGTGATTTTAAGTACTTTTTATGTAATTTTTAAATCTAGAACAAATTAAAAGAAAAACAAGGAAAAATTTAAATGAAGAAAGTACTAAAATTTTCAAATAATCATATTTCTATATTAAAATGTTAAAAACTTTAAAACTCCACATATATGCAGAAAATCATATACGGAAGACAAAATAATTTTTAAAATATATATTAAAGCTCTTTCTAATAATATCACATATTTATTCTATTTTTCAAATAATATATATTTCTCACTCAATCTCAATTACGCAGTACATATGAAATTTCGAGAGTTAATCAAATTCTTAGTACTATTTTAAACTATATTTTAGTACTATTTATATAATTTTCAAATAATATATGTTACTACTCTATTATATTATGCAATACATGTGAAATTTCAAGAATTAACCAAAATTTTAATATTTTAAATTGATTTTTAGTACTATTTTTGTAGTAAATAGAGGAAGTTGAAGAAGAAGGGCAAATCGGTCAATTGACTGACTAACCCTAAGCTCCTAAACATTCTCACTTCTAAATGGAAGCACGGGCACAATATCCGTTAAATTGTTAATTATTATGATTTATAATATTTTTTACATTATTTTCAAATAATATATGTTATGTATTTTTAAATACTTTAAGTTGTGATTAATAATATTCTTAACGTAATTTCAAATAATATATGTTACTCCATTTGTCCCAATTTATGTGACACATGTGAAATTTTGAGAGTTAATATGTTTTTCAAATATTGTAAGTTGTTAACTATTGTGGTTTATGGTATTCTTAATGTAATTTTTCAAATAATATATGTTATTCCCTTCGTCTTAATTATACAATTCGCGTAAAATTTTGAGAGTTAATCGAATTTGTAATATTTTAAATTTATTTTTTAGTACTATTTAAAAAGGAAAAAATTAAAATATTACTATATAAGAAGAGTAGTAATTATATAGTAATTTTTCAAATAATATATGTTATTCCCTTCGTCTTAATTATAGAATTCGCGTAAAATTTTGAGAGTTAATCGAATTTGTGATATTTTAAATTTATTTTTTAGTACTATTTAAAAAGGAAAAAATTAAAATATTACTATATAAGAAGAGTAGTAATTATATAGTAATATATATTATTATATATAGTAATATATATGATATATGATTTAAATAAAATAAAAGTAGGTGGGCCATGGTGCCACGTGTCGAAAGAAGAGTGAATTTTATTCACTCTTCTTATATAGTAATATCTTTCTAACATGGATGAATTAAGAATATTTGGATAGATATTCGATAACTCATATTTATATTGAGAATCCATTAAATATATATATATATATATAGCAAATTACTAACGGGAAATCAATACAAAAAAGTATGTTGTTGGTTCAACCAGAAAAGCGAATTAATCCAACTTACAAACGGCCTAATTATACACACATTCCCGTTATGTTTACTAATTCTCTTTATAGTTTGAAATAATTACATATTGTCTTACTGATTAATAATGTCATATCAAATTTCAAGTCAAACACAACTGGATACATGTATATTGCTACCAGATACACTGAAATAGGGAGAGAAACGTGCAAGATAGGAGGGAGGCAAATGAGATAGTCAATCGATGTATCGCAAATATATGGGAATCATACTAAGAGCCCGTTTGGATTGCCTTAAAAAAATAGTTTTTAAGTCAAAAATAAAAAAGTCAAACTTAAATAACTTTTAAGTAAAAAAATAAAAAGTAAAGGGAGGCCTATTTTTTATTTTTAACTTATTTTAAGTCATTTTAAACTTATTTTAAATTATTTTTAACCTTATCAAACACTTCCTGACTTATTTTAAGTCATTTTTGACTTATTTTAAGTTATTTTTTATATTTGCCAAACACTTTCAAAAGTAAAAAACCAATATAAAAGTAGGTTTGACCAACTTTTAAATCAATTCAAACGCCCTCTAAATACATGTATATGAGATTTTAGATACATTCTAAAATATAGACATATGAAGAAGAGGCGATCGAGAGAGAAGAGAGGTGATCGAGGTAGAAGAGAGGTCAACGAGAGAATCAAATATATGCAAATTATTTAAATATAATCTATTTAAAATAAATTACACCTTATTTTAACTCATGTATCCGAGTTACATGTATCATCATAATTCTTAAACTTACCATTCTAATCAATAAACATGTATTACCCCAAGATATTTCATTTAGTGAGACATAGGGGACCTACAACATTGGCACGAATTCCCAAAATAGATCACCAATCATATCTTGCCACGTAACCAAACATCCCTCCTAACATTTCTTTAGTTTTAAGCAATTAAATTAACCAACAACACACTCATCGAACTGATTAAGAACAAATGTTCCCTTGAATATTCATGTTTTTTTAAACTTGATTTGTAGTAGTTCTACTATTTCAATTCAAAAAAATCATCTTTTTGATATACCCATTTCAAAAAGATTACATTTTTAGTTCAGAAATATCATAGATTTTTGCTGGTTCACTCCCTTGTTGTTTCAGCCTTCAAAGGTACTCTACCCCCAACACTTTCTTGATGTTCTAATCACATTTATTTTCATGTGGGTGTGTTTGCTTTTTATGAAAGATTTTATTTTGACATAATTAAGAACTTTGAATTTTGTACAGTTTTCTGTTAGGTCTGTGACAGTTCTACTATACCCAATTCAAAAGATTAAGTTTTTGATATACCAATTTTGAGAAAGATTGCATTTTTAGTATAGATGAAGGCACAATCTCTGCTGATAGTATAAAATAACTTCAGATTGCTGGTTCTCACTTTCTTGATGTTCTAATCACATTTATTTCATATGGGTGTGTTTGCATTTTATGAAAGATTGTATTTTGACAGAGTTAAAAACTGTGTGTAATTTCAATAGGAGTGAATTTCATACATTTTATGCTAGGTTTGTGATGATTCTAGTACACCCAATTCAAAAAGTTTGCATTTTGATGTATATTATTGATATGATCTTCAATTTTTCTTATTTGTTCCCAAATTTTATGAACTATTAAATAAAATAGCAGATCATAACTAGTTTGGGATATAAGCGAAGTCAGGATTTGAACTTTATGGATTCTACATTCCAGAATAGAGACATCTAGTTTTGGTAACTAGGTTCTGAATTTACTTTTTTTGGTGCATATTTAGTGGATTTCTTAATACAGATTCAAAGTTTAGATTAAAGCTACTGAGTACCATAGGTAACCTTCTAGCTCCGCCCATAGTTAGTTGAGGCATAGTTGTTGTTTATATTTAACTGTGATATAAATAAGTATGATACACTTATTTATGTACTTTGAACTGGAATGAGTCTTGGAGATAAGTGATACTGAGTTAAGAACCTCCAATTCTTTGTTTAGTTTGCATAGATGTCGTTCATATTATAAAGATATTGTTGAGAGATGCTGAATTGTTTATGCTTTATATTGTAATTTAAGTTACACTAGTGCCTTGAAAAGAGAGGTAAAACCAATAGATGGGCAAAAAGGAGTTACTAGATGATTTTCTCAAGTGATGGGCCTTTGTGCTAATTCTTTGTCATTGTGGCATTTATTGAGAAATTTCTCAGCATGTGTTTGTAATGTTTACATTTTACTTTTTCTCTGTTATTTAATCTTTTCCTTTTGTCTTCCTGTTTACTCATTTTAAGGAGAAGGGGTAAGAGATTTTATGTTTTTATATGCTCCGAGTTTGTTTCTTATTTGTAGTTTGATGAGTTAGTTGATAGTGCAAAAAGGGAATCTATTTTTGAGATGGAATTAGATTGTATATTCTCATATATTAAGTAGTTATGTTTTTTCCCTAACCTTCTGATCGTTGTGTCGGTTCTTCTTGGATGCAGTCAATTATAACTGGTGTTGCCTGAGTTCTCTCTGATCGAGCAGTGCTTATCTTGGAAGTTAGTGGAGAGGAGACAATGTTGCTTTATATCTTCTTTTTGTTATCTCTCTTTTTGACATTTATAGACAATGGGAGTGCTGGTATAACAAGTGCATTCATTCGAACTCAGTTTCCGTCTGTTGATATTCCCCTTGAAAATGAAGTACTTTCAGTTCCAAATGGTTATAACGCTCCACAGCAAGTAAGTTTACAGTCTTAAGACCTACTTTTTGTTGTGTTGGTCAAATCTTTCTTAGCAGGTTTGTTGTTCATCTACAGTCCTTTCCTAGTCAATTCTTGTTCGGCTACAGTCCTTTCCTAGTCAATTATTGTTCGGCTATAGTCCTTTCCTAGTCAATTCTTGTTCAATTACTTTAAATCCAAGTCTTAGTTCAATGCATGATATTCAATCTTCCGATTTGCAAAGTTCTCTACAACCACTTTCTTGAGATACTAGAAAACTGTGATTTAAAGAACATTATAATATTGCTATAAATTTATAAGTAGGACGTTCTTGTCATGCTTATCTGTTTTGCAGAACATGAGAAGCTTGAACTCCACATTTTGTTTTCTCTGACTAATTTCAAGCTCCATGGTTGCTTAGAGACCAGTTAAACATTTTGCTCCTATATATTCTTTTCTATTTCGAATTCCAAGCTGTTTCTTATGCAGAAGTTTTGCTTAGGGATGGCAAGGGGAGCCTTAACCCGCAAATTTTCAACCCGCCCCACATGAGTTTTTTCATGTCACTTCTTCTTTATAATTTGAAGATATGTGATGCAGCATTGAACGGACTAGATTAGAGCTTAGCTTTTTTTTCTTATTTAATTTTTCTACTATATATAATGCAAGAGCTGTAATTTTTTTGCGCATTGCCTTTTCACTGGCTCATAATGTTGAGAGAATTGGATCCAAATCTGTAGTGTACTATTTTTCATCGTCTTATTTAGAAAAAGATTAAGCTGCTTATACTAACTGTTTAATAGTACTTTTTATACAATCATTGCAGTTTAGCATAAGTTGTTTGTATTTTTGATGGAATTTCAATTAGTTTTAGTTATATATTATTTGGATCTAGGTCACAGAATTGCAATAGTAGATGTCAAAGTGCTTCTGTATTAAAGTACTTGTCAAGAAATTTATTTTCTTGTTCAGATCAATGTCCTTAACTACTAGATTTGAGCTTATAACAATGATTGGATTTTACAAAGATATTCTATGAAATTTTTTGATTGTGAGTAATGCTATGAACAAATTGATCAGCAACCCGCCCTGCCCTGCATAAGCAAAAATTCATCCCGCCCCCTTATCATCCCTAGTTTTTCTCATGTGTGTTCTTTCATTAACATGGCTTTCAAGATGACAATGGGTTTATGTGGCCTTTAAAGTGCTAACGACTTTAGTCATTCTTCTAGGTGCATATTACACAAGGTGACTATGATGGGGAAGCTGTCATTATCTCATGGGTAACTGCTGATGAACCAGGGTCTAGCGAAGTGCGATATGGCTTATCTGAAGGGAAATATGATGTTACTGTTGAAGGGACTCTAAATAACTACACATTCTACAAGTACGAGTCCGGTTACATACATCAGTGCCTTATAACTGGCCTTCAGGTAGTCAAGACCAACATTTTGTTATCCTTTTTTAAAAAATGAAACAGTGATCATTTTTATCTTATCGGCTATGGGCTAATATGCATCATGCAAGTGCATTTTAACGTAGTGTATAGGTGAGCATTCTCATATTTTTTTATTTTTTTTTGAGAAGGTAACAACTTGTATTCTATTCCAAAACAAAAACCAGAACCTGCCACAACAAATTACAGGTTCCTAATTACAATTGTGGAGAGTACCAGGAAGATCTTTAATCCTATAGCAAAATTTACAAGGATCCTAAAACATCTTTAACTGATTCTAGATCTACCATGTACTCCTGTTTACACCAAAAAGAAACAAAACTAAGCAGTTCATCTTAATCTTCTGGATGGAATTGCTCTTGTTTTGGAAGCATCTGAGATTTCTTTCTTTCCACACTGACCACCAGATGCAAGCCGGAGTGATTTTCCATCTTTCTTTATTCCCAGTAATGCTTGCATAACTGCTCCGTAACTTCAGAGTCTGCGTAACTTTCCTAGGCATAACCCATTTCATGCCCTTCTGATTGATAAAGGCATTCCACAAAAGCCAGAATGATTTTCCATCTTTCTCATATATTTTTCCCAGACCGAAAAAGTACTGCTTAGTTTTCTGTATTTCATCTCACTGTAAAATTGGTAAGCCTGATATCTCTTCGTAGTTCATATTCTCTGTTTCATTTCCACAAAGCAAAGACTTAACAACAAGGGGACTTATTAGAAAAAAGAAGTTTAAGAAGGATCGATCGACTAACATACTGTTGTAGAAACACAAAATGAAGTATGGTGTAATTACAAGAGTTTATTATAAACTTATTGTCACTCTTTGCTCCTTTTTTGGTGTAACATTGCCAGCACCAATATTAAATGATATAGACGCCATGATAAATTTTATTAATAATCTGCACAGTTTGTTATTGTGTTGTACATAACAACCAACGCTTTCCTTATGCTGTTTTTTCCTAATCTAATTACAACATAAGAGTTTGGATATAAACTTGGATTGATAGAAAAACATCAAGTTTTGGTTTACATCTGGCTTATTTGATGATTGCAAATTTTTGTTTGTCAGATTAATTTTAGATACCGTACATGTTACGTATTTTATATCTTTCGCCTCAAGAGCACTAGTAATTAAGAGACACATGGAAGAAGTTCCTTAATAATCTCTTTGCATGGCGATAATGGCTTATGGATGTCTTAAATGTTATCCCCTCCCCCTTTTTCAATCTGCTTGATACAATCTGTTTTACCTTCTGGTTTAGTATGACACAAAGTACTACTATGAAATTGGAAAAGGAGATTCTGCACGGAAGTTTTGGTTTGAAACTCCTCCAAAAGTTGATCCAGATGCTTCTTACAAATTTGGCATCATAGGTAAGTAGTTTAAATTTCTCTTTGATAAGTTAGCTAAGTAAATTTCTTTCGGGTGTTTTATCTTTTTCAGAAGAACAGGCTGTATCCTTGTAAGTTGCTATAAGATGGGTTATACACCATAACATCACATAACTTCGTTATGACGGAAATATAGTTTATTTGTTTTCACAAGATAGAACTGAAAGAAAATGTGTAGAATGCTAGAGATTAAAAAGAACATTAGTTCCTAACTTTTTCGTTCATGGAAGAGCGATGAGTTTTTTCTTGGTAATATAACATAAATCCAACCATTCATAGGAAGCAAAATGAGAAAGCTTTGACTCTCTTTTGAATAACAAGTCAGCTATAGTTTCTTATTTGTTTTACCGCATCTTGATGTCACTGCACCTATTTAAATGTTTCACATTTAGACCAATGACACTGTATCATAAAGTATTAATTATTCACATACTGTGTGTGAGCCCATTTGGATTAATTGACTGTAAATAGCTGATTAATTTTAAGTGCTTAAAAATATTTTTAAATGCTGAAACTAATTTTACAAATAAGCAATTACGTGTTTGGATAGACGTGCTGAAACTATTAATAAGCAATAGATGTGTTTGGTAAAAATGTGTTGATAAGATTGATCAAAATACCTTCAACATTTTTGCAAAAAAATAATATATGTGAAATTATCGTAAAGAAAAGGAGGAACCAAGAATACAGAGTGAAGAACAAGTTAGGAGTTCTGTTTTGGCAAAGATTTAGAAAAATATTAAGGATAAATTAGTAAAATACATGGTTAAAACAGAAGTGCTTATAAGCTGAAAATCCGTTTGTTGGGGATGAACAGCCTATGGCTTTTGGATGAGTTTAGCTTATAAGCACTTCAGTATTTACCAAGTGCTTAGCTTATAATCTTAGCAAACATGCTCATTATTGTGTCAGGATTCTTATACAGTTCGTCCAACATCCTTTGCAGGTGACCTTGGTCAAACATATAATTCTCTTTCAACTCTTCAGCATTATATGGCTAGTGGAGCAAAGAGTGTCTTGTTTGTTGGAGACCTCTCCTATGCTGACAGATATCAGTATAACGATGTTGGAGTCCGTTGGGATACATTTGGCCGCCTAGTTGAACAAAGTACAGCATACCAGCCATGGACTTGGTCTGCTGGGAATCATGAGATAGAGTACTTTCCATCTATGGTAATGTATTGTAATACAGCTAATGACCTTGCGTTTATTTCAAAAGGTTTTTTCGGGTCTCCTTATAATGTCAGTTAAGTGGCTACATCCTAAGTCTCTGACTACATATGTAGATACTCGGTAGAATCATGCAAGTGTGAATAAAATTTCAAAAAAAACTGTCTTCTTTAGGTTAAAAAAGAATTTTACCTTGATGTCATCTTTTATAATCAAGGTCACTAAACCTAGTAAATTTGTAACATTGTTGCTGAAGAGGTTTTCTACTGTAGGACATGTTTTATTCTCGTTGTTACTGCTGCTTTCCTGTTAAAAAGTGAGATTTACGTTGTTCTGAGATATCAGTACATGTTGAAAGATTCTAGTAGCCACAAGCACGCCATTCACTTGAACCAAAGATGAACTAAAGATATTCTGTGCTTATGCAGAACATTGGCTTTTCTTTCACAGTTCTCAGATGGACCCGAGGTCGTGATGGCTAGATTTGCAAAAGCATGATCTCTAATTCTAATGTAGAAATATTTCCATTTTCATTTCTAGACCTCCAATGTCTCTTGTACTCCGATTATCACACTATTTTATTGTAGTTACTGTTCCTTTTTCCTGAATGTTTTGTCATGCTTTCTATAGTATTTTGCCATGATTTCTTCACTTCCATTATTTCTTTTTTCGATCTGCTTTTATATCCTTTTCCTTGAGTCGAGGGTCTATCATAAACAACCTCTCTACCTCGCATGGTAGGGATAAGGTCTTCGTACACTCTACCCTCCCTAGACCCCACTCGTGGGATTACACTGGATATGTTGTTCTTGTTGTACATCTTGACCTCCAATGTGCTTGGGGCTTTTTGAGCAATGTCTTGAAATGTACTGACTTAATCAAAATAAAATAGAACTCCACCAATGAGTCATGTAAAATTTCTCCCATCCCAAGGAACTTTGTATTAAGTTCATTCAAAATATTTTGATGCCCGTTGACTATATTTATCATTATGTACAGGGGGAAGAAGTTCCATTCAGATCGTTTCTATCTAGATACCCCACACCTTATCGAGCTTCAAAAAGCAGTAATCCCCTTTGGTATGCCATCAGAAGGGCATCTGCTCACATAATTGTCCTATCAAGCTATTCCCCTTTTGGTAAGTAATTGTTCCCTCTCTTATGCTTTTTTTCTTTTGTTTCTCTAACTAGGTTTCTAGACACTAATTTGATGATCTAGTTCTGAAAAACCTACTAGCTTTTGCTAAAACTTGAGTAAATTGAAGATTTTGCAAAACTATACACCTAACGACAAATAGAACCACCACAAACTAAAAATCAGGATTCTGAAATGTACAAATTTTCTAATTTCAGAAGACTTAAAGAAGTTTCAATGAGTTGATGCCGCACACTAGACATGCTAACAGTACTTCGTTAAATCTCCTCGTTGTGATTTGAAAAAATATTTGTCAAAAAAAAAAGGGAGCCTAAGACTTGGTTTATTTTTTGGACTTTCCAGTTAGTTAGCCAGCTAACATACAGTGTTAACTGTTAAGATAGAAGGCGTTACTTCACTAATGAACTTTTCTTTAAAAAATATCATGTAATCAACTAAGTATATGCACCTATAAGTTCAAATTCTCAAACTCATGCTCACTAACTTTTGCATTGCAGTGTTGCTAAGAAGATCTATAATATTCTGTTTGCTAATTGTGTTCTTGATTGCCAATTATTTGTTCCTTTACTGCCGAACCATGTCCACATGGAAGGAAGAAAGTTTTCCTGTAATTATTTGGTGCATTTGTCTGGGGAAACTCGTACAGGTCTCTTCAAGTTTCGGAGAGTAATTTCTCACGGTTTTCTAAAAGCAAAGCACAAGCTTTAGGGCCTAGTTTTGAATTTTATAGAAATCTGATAAGTTTTTGTTTTTTTTTTTTGAGAAAGTTAACTGGTATTATAAACAGAGAAGTACACCAATAGTGAACTCCTATAGTAATTACATCAAAAGTATAGAGGGTTTGTTAAAAAGAATCTAAACACCTATCTCCCTCATAAACTATCTACGAATAAGGTGATGTCCCCCGGATCATTGGGAATAGTATGGATACACCAAAAGTAAAAGGTCACTAAACAGTTCATTTTAATGCTTTGGAAAGGGATGCTCTTGTTCTCAAAACATCTCTGATTTCTCCTCCCTCCATATTGTCTGCAGGCAGGGACAATCTTCCATCTCTCCTTGTGTCCTAACTGATTTCCATCTCTATTCCAACATGCTAGGACTTCTGCATTATTTCTAGGCATGGTCCATGTGATACCTCTCTAGTTAATGAAATACCTCCATAGTTTCTCAATCACTTTACAATGCAAAAAAAGATGGTTATTGTCTCTGTCTCAGATTCACAAGAAAACATCTGGAGCATAAGTCCCTTCTTCTTTTCATTAAGTTGTCCTTAGTCAGAACAGACTGTCTTGCAACAAGCCATGTGAAACAAGCCACCTTATGTGGTATCTTCCCTTTCCAGATCATCTTCCAAGGCCACAACTCCTTGGTTTCAGTTGAAATGTTTAGTAATATGTAGGCTGATTCACCTTGAACTTGCCGTCTTTCTCCAGTTTCCATACCAAATTGTCTTCCTCACCAGTGAGGTTCTTGGTTTGTTCCAAGGTATTGTAGAACTGAGTCACTCTCTCCACTTCCCAGTCATTGAGGAACCTTCTGAAAGTCAGGTTCCATCCTTGTTCATTTCTGACTTCTAGAATTGTAGTCATTTTCTGCTGATTGAGAATATAAATGTCTCAAAGGTGTTTGTCCCACCCATATATCATTCCAGAACAAGGTTTTCCTCCCATTTCCCTCATTAATTACAGAGTTACTCCACATTCCTGGCCACTGATTTCTAATAGTTCTCCATAGACCCACAGCATAAGGAGTATTAACCTCCTTAGTAGTCCATGGTCCTTCCTTTCCGTATCTTGCAATGATAATGTCCTTCCATAAGCTCTGATCATCTGTTGCTAGTCTCTAGAGCCATTTTAGCAGTTTGTTATACCTTTAAGAATCATTTTCTGTAATAATTGCTCTTTTGATTGAATAGCTACTTATTCGCTGTCTCTTGTCATGCAGTAAAATATACACCTCAATGGCATTGGCTGAAACAGGAATTTAAAAAGGTGAACAGAGAGAAAACTCCTTGGCTTATAGTCCTTATGCATGTTCCTATCTACAACAGTAATGCAGCTCATTTCATGGAAGGGGAAAGCATGAGATCCGCCTACGAAAGATGGTTTGTCAAATACAAAGTCGATGTGATCTTTGCTGGCCACGTCCATGCTTATGAAAGATCAGTAAGTTGTCTTATCTCATCATATTTGTCGTCCCTGCTTGTCTCTCAAAGTAAAGATCACATTTTCATATATCCAAAATTAACTCTCGGAAGAAAAAAAAACTCAGCTAGAATTAACAAAGATCAATCCACAATGCTCTATATCTTTGAGCACAATATCATAACAGTATCAACCAAAGACTGTAGCACCTGACAGAAATAGAAACACGCAACACAAGAACAAAAATATAGATTTTACGCACAGTAAAAAATGCTGATTTTTCCCCAGAAAGAATGCTTTGTATATATGTAATAATACACTAAGAGGTATCATGCTTATTTTCAAACTGATACACGCCTAGACGGCATAGTATTTTACTCGAAAAATTGAGCCCAACTAGCAGTAATGGGAGGGCTATCAGGATATAGGCTAGAGAGATGCTTCCTTTTCTTTTATTGAAGATGAAATTTATGAATCATTGTATGTGAGGCACTGTTTGCCTTAAGAAAGAATTAGTCGCAGATATCAGTTGCACATTTCTTCTATCTTCCTAGTTTCCCTTTCAACTCTATTTGCATCGCTTAAGACCTAATATTAACTTCCAATTTTCTTATCATTTTCAGTATCGCATATCTAATATACACTACAATGTCTCGGGTGGTGATGCTTATCCCGTACCAGATAAGGCAGCTCCTATTTACATAACTGTTGGTGATGGAGGAAATTCAGAAGGTCTTGCTTCAAGGTAAGTTACATGAAAATATAACTAATATGACTTTCTATTTGCTGTTGAACTATATAATCATTTGCTTTTCTGTGCAGATTTAGAGATCCCCAGCCAGAATATTCTGCTTTCCGTGAAGCCAGCTATGGTCATTCCACTCTAGATATCAAGAATAGAACACATGCTATCTACCACTGGAATCGAAATGATGATGGAAATAACATTACAACTGACTCATTTACATTGCACAACCAGTATTGGTGAGTAATTACATTCTTTTCATCTCTCGCGTTTTAATTTCTTTATTGAATCTCCCATCTAGTTTGAACTTGATATTATTGAAGAACTTCCAGCTCATATAGCTTGCAGTTTTGTGACTATTTGTGGTGTTTCTTTTATATTTGTAAGTTGTAATCAAGAATGTCATTCTCAATGCTAAAAGTTGTCTTAGTTCTGATCTAGTTCATACAACCATTTCATTACTTGAAATTCAAATTGATTTTATGATCATTCTTATATAATGATGGGTGTCCAGACCATCTTGCATGCACCGTGATCTCCCATCAGCAAAGGTATAGGTTAACTCTATCCACTATCCACTAAGGTTTAAGCAATTGAGGATACATCACCTACCTTTTTATTTCTGCTGCAATTTGAACCCTGATACCATATAGTTGACGGCTAAGCCACACTCTTGAGTGCTATGAAGTAGTAAATGTTGTTGTTTACTCTCTATACTAATAAGGGCCATTGTTCTGCAGGGGAAGTGGTCTTCGCAGGAGAAAGTTGAACAAGAATCATCTAAACTCTGTCATTTCCAAAAGGCCTTTCACTGCGCAATTCTGAGACACAATTTCTCAAACATGTTAGTCAAACTATGGGTAATTTTATGACATGATCCTAGTATGTAGTTATATTGTAAAATCTATCTACTTTTGTTGGAGAGAGTGGATCAAGCTATTTTACCAGTGTATCTGTTCACGTAAAATAAGGATTTGTGCTGTTTATATGACAGCATTATGGAAAGTATAGCTCTTGTAAATTTGAAATAGCTACTTCATATTAGATTTTCATTGTTTGTATTATTTGATTGATATCTCTGTCAAGTGTTTTGCAAATATACCAGAAATACGAGGATTTACCAGAAAATACCTTCGGAATACAGAAATACAATGAATTAGGGAATTTGCTACAGATTCAAAGTATAGCTACGAATGGTAATTTTCTGAATAGTGAAAAAATTAGCTACACCTTGTAATTTTTCTTTAAAAAAAACTGCAGCCTTATGCCACCTCTCTACATAAATTCCTTTTAACCAAGCAAAATGCTTCACTCTATAATCTATATATGTAAACCAACTCAGCATTAACAAAACAATCATCTACAAAAATGTACTACTATTATTATACAAATTTTCATATAGCCTACGATCGATGTACATAATCGAAGCAACTTGTGTCTGTACAACTCTTACAAGAACAAAAACATATCATATGATATTATCATTAGGAGTCTCTGTATAAGGGCTGTGGTGCCCATTTGAGATGCAAGTTCAGTTTCCCCGATTTAGCTCCATCTAGTTCAAAGATTTCTTTATATTCACCTTCCATCAGTACTCTTGTCAATGTCAATATGCACCTTCCCATGTAATCCTGCCAACAAAAGAAATTGTTAGTATTGGAAATGAATGCAGCTAATATAGGAAGACTTTAGATTGATGCCGAGGGTCTATCAGAAACCTCTCTTCCTTCCAAGGTAAGGGTAAGGTCTGTGTAGGGTCTGCGTACACACTACCCTACCCGGATCCAACTTGTGGGATTACACCGGGTATATTGTTGTTTAGGATTGATGTAGCAGTGGTACTTCAAAAAATAAATTGAAAGGGAAAAATTCCTCAAGAACACCATCTTATATCTTAATACATAGGATTTGTTTAATACTTAGATGGATCTCTTTCTGTATACTATATAGCGAATAACCCTAATGTTTCACATGTTATGGAGAACCTTTTGGTGGTGAGCGCTATCCAACGTGAATCTGAGTTAGTCAGGCCCAGTGGACTTAGGATATCGGATGGGTAAACTGAAAAGGAATAGGAACCATCTCCACACATTGAATAGCATAAGTATATCAAAAGAGGGAGAATAAAAAAAACAAAGAAACAAAGGCCCAAGGATATAGCCTTGGTAGTTCTAGTCAATGAAGTGGGAGGAGAAACATGAAGTCATTGGTTCAAACCCCAACGAAGGCAAAATACACTAGGTAATTTCTTCAAATCTGCCTAAGCCTTGATTTAAAGGTTAGATTTGAGCTCAAGTGTCATAGCACCTTCGATCGACAGTAAGCCTTGGTGGACTAAGTTACTCGGTACCTGTATGGGTGGGGAGATGGCAGGTACGCAATGGAATAGTTGATCTTAAGCCTTGGTGGACTAAGTTAAACAGTAAATGTATGGGTGGGGGGAGAGTAGGTACCCAGTGTGATCATTGAGGTGCGCACAAGTACCCAGTATGAGTTAAGGTGCGTACAAGCTGGTGGGATAGCAGGCACCAGTGTGATAGTGGAGGTACACACTGAATGCCACCGTCATGGAAAAAAAGGGTAACAAAGGCCTAATTCAGACCAGCCTCTTCCACCATTACCCTTGGCAGTTCATTTTGTACTAATATAGTGTTTGTATAGCAAGAAAACAATTGAAGATGACCACATTGTTTTGCTGGTAGGCCGAGCACAAGGCAAATGATCCTTGGAGAAATGACGAGACATGATTTTTTTTTGGTTTTAATCAAGGCATAATTTTTTTTCTCCCTAATCATCTTATTCTTTAAACACAGTAATATCATGTTGAATTTATTAACAAAATTTAAATGCTGATCATTCAATTAAAATTCAGGAACACCGTAACTAGATGAACACATTTGTAATACCGAGGGCTAACTCTTAGTTCTTTCAATTGCTCATGTTGTTGGTAGTCTTAGATCTATCAGAACTTAAATTTTCCAAAACGATTCTAGTATGTCCGAAATCATCAGACAACTCAAAATAAGGCATCTCAGCTTAAGAAAATCTCACATCAGGAAACATTGGTATCTGAATATCTATATTAAGTCCTGGTTTATCAACGTTAATTTTGTACCAAAACCAATAGCAATAGGATAAGTATTTTGGAATTGATTAAAGGGAAGTACTCTTACCTTTCCGAAGGTGTCATGGTCCCACAATTCTAGAATTAGCATATCATGCAATCCGTCCTCAACGACAAAGTCAAAAGTCTGATTCCATACTGGATTTAAGCTTTCCGGTACAACCTAAAATGAAAAGAAAATATAATCAACATTATTCCTAGTTATTGATTAAGAATTTTAAGGCAAACTACTTTAGAAATGGATAATTTTTGTTCGATATTCAAATAATAAGAAATGATACCCTGGTTTTGTTCTTTGTTTCAGTCTTCTTCATTGTAACTACAACATACGGATCAGCTTTCCCCATTAGATCAGTTGGGGCCAGATCTTCAGCTGATATCACGGTTACAGAAAGTACCCCTCGTACTATTACATCCTTCCTCCTATTGATTTCACCTCCATTTTGGGCAGCTTCTGCTCCACTTTTAAGAACCTTCTCCAGTGAAGTCAATTGTACATTATCGGCAAAAGGGTTACTAAATCCATTCGTCGTGCCATAAGGACAATACAATAGCTCCAAGTGCACCTAAAGCAAAGATGAAGGGAATAGTTCACATAGAGAGCTAAAAATGGAGTACAACAACAACATACCCAGTGTAGTCCCGCAAAGTGCAGTGTGAGGAGAGTAGAGTGTACACAGACCTTACCCCTACCTTAGAGGTAGAGAGGCCATTTTCGTAGACCCTTGCCTCAAGGAAAAACAGACCAGAAAAGGAATAAACAAAAGTGAAAGCATAGCAAAACATTTTGAAAAGTAACTACAACAAAATAATGTGATAATCAAAGTACTATTTTGCTATAGTTACTGTTCAGAATGCTTTGTTATGCTAAAAATAGAGTACTGCATGAATTTGTTTACATTCGCAAGTGAGAAATCGTTGTTTTTAAGAGGAAGAAAGTCACTGATGTAGATCTCATACACGAAAGTTTATCGGACTGATTGAGATATTGATTATATAATTGGAGGTTTCACCGCTAGTTAACTGTCTTGTTTAGTAGTAAAGGTGGATTGAATCAGCAAGAACTGTTATTTGCAGTTTTTTTTGGGTAACGTCTGTAGGATCAAACTCAATAAAATTCACCTAGACTATGTATGGCACTCAATCTACAACAATTATATGCAGTTTGATCTGATTATTGTTGAAAAAACACTTGGTTCTCAAACATTATTGATTGGTACTCCACTAGTATATATATATATATGTTCCATCAAAATTGAAGTTGTATGTACAATAAATTGATAGTGGCAAGTTCCAATATGGAGAAGGATCACAGAAAACAAAAGGGGATGCAAGTGTCACCTGGCCCCTATTCTTTTGGTCTCTCTGGATCTCCAAATCTTTCACCAACTTCAACCAAACATCCTTCACTTTACCAGGCTCAAGCTCATTCAAACGAACATGTGCGCATCCAATTAGTTCAGCTGCCTGAAGCCCTTCATCATCATAGATCTTTATCACCAAGTGTTGTGTCAATGGATCTTCAACTACAAACTCGAAATGCTCATTCCAGATTGGATTCAGTTCGTTGTTCTGAAAAGAACAATGGTCATTTAAATGTTAACTCGATACATGTATTACCCAAATTCTTCTATATAGCAGACGAAATACTTACAATTGTTTTGCTCTTCTTCATTCTATCTCGTACAGGGCGTACATATAACTCAGCAAAAGGATCAGATTTACCAATGATGTCTTTGTTTGTTAACTCTTTTGCTTGAACAAGTTTCACCTCCAATACTCCAGTAGGTTTCAGTTCAAGGTCACTAATAACAATAAAGTAGATTGTCAAATAGAAAATGGCGTCTCAGCCCAGCAAGGTTAGATAAGTAGAGAAGAAAGTCAACAAATACATGTTTTCTTCTTTATTCACAGAATTACAAAATTCTATTAATCATCTATGTTACTTGGATACGAATGCGGGAATCTGATACAGATGTAGATCTAGAGGTTGGACTCTTCATCACATAATTCTAGGATTACGGTTCAAAGTACTTGTCTGGTGCTACAATATGGCTAATAAGAATATATTGTGTCACAATTAAGTGGAGTTATCCTGTTGTTGTTACTGCTTATATCTTCATAAATGTTGTGTTTTTGTTTTCACTGCGCCGACGGTCTATTGGAAACAGCCTCTCTACCTGCCAAGGCAGGGGTAAGATTTGCGTAAAACTCAACCCTTCCCAGACCCCGCTTGTGGGACTGCGGGACTATACTGGGGGTATGTTGTTGTATTAAATTAAAGCTAGTATAACTAAATTCTTTGTAAATCATTACTAATTTAGTCATAATTTATCTAGCAAAGTGTCTAGTACTTTATGTTATATATATATATATGAGATAAACCAAATACTCCCAAATCGTGTTGAATTGACACGGGTGCTACAGGGAAGGATCCAAATAACATTGAAGTTCGGTAAAAGGTAAGATCACAGTGTAGCCTCGACATACACAGGATCCAATAGAAACTGACCTGTTGCTGTATATTTCTAATAGATTCCCATTCCCATGACAAGTTGACTTTAATAAAACTGAAAAAGCAGTCAAAGTCCAGGTTTTGCCTTAACAGATTAAAACGTTTAGCTTGTCTTTTCAGGGTCAATATTTAGATAAACATCTTAATTTAACACCTTCCACGAAGACATGGGGTCATTATAAAATTAAACATATTAATTTTTTACGTCAGAGACTAGATGGAAAATGGAAGAAAGTCATCTCGATTACATGTGAAAGTGAATGCGTTCAATTGGAACCACTATTGGACAGCCCAAACAAACTGGGTTAGTGAAAATGACAAGGTTTGAAGTCTCTCTTATAGAAAGGAGTACCTATAATCCCCAGGCAAAATGGGAATAATTTTTCGGACTGGCCATGTGATAGAGTCTTCAATGGCATCGCGGATGGTGCCCTGTATAGAGAAATTCACTTAGTACACCTGGACAGTATGAAGCCATAAGAAACACTTTTCTAACTTTCCCAAACCTTGAGAGCAAAAATCACAAATCATGAGAGAACAATTCAAACAAACAAATGGCTCGTCCTCATGTTCTTACGAATGAAAACAGTTGTTCTGAAATACACCAAAAGATAAAAAAAAATCAATTTATACTAGAAAAAATTTCATCTCCACTCTCATTAGATATTCAATTGTCATTAGTATACCATAGCTACATTTATGAAGGGGAGCCTTGGAGCAACGATAAAGTTGTCTCTGTGTATAGGTCACAGGTTGAGTCATAACCCCTAATGTTTGCATTAGGGTAGGCTGTCTATATCACACCCCTTGGGGTGCGGCCCTTCCCCGGACCTTGCTAATGTATGAATGCTTTTTTCCATTGTTTAAAAAAGTGGAAACATAACTACGTTTTTACTGATTTAATAAACACAATGTTATTGAGAATATGAAATTAAAAATACAAAATTATCGTTGTACTAATCACATAGGTATTTAATGTTCATTCAGTTTCTTCCACCCTTTTCTAGAAAGGAAACGAAACACAAGATAAGTCTATGGCAGCATTATCCACTTCTAGAACATCTATGGGTTATGATATCTAATCAAGCTGCAGAAGTAAATGAAAGATAAGAAGATATGAGTATATGAGTAACAAAATTAGATGGTAAAGTTTTTCCCAAACCTCAATTGCATCAGAAATGCCAGGTATTGCTGTCATGTCACCGCCAACCACTTTAAGCGTAAAATCCAGCTTCTTCTGCAGACCAGAAAAGATTTTATTGTCATTCTTTTCCTTATGTAAGTTAGGTCTGGTGTTAGGTGTGTGTGGCTGTCCAGGCGAGCTTGCATCTGATGTGGACCTTACAGGGCTACACCTCAACAAAAACCAATATACAGGATTATTAATTTTGGACATGTTAGGTGTCATGACTCATGCATGTCCATCAAGATACAGATTTGGACTTAATTCTCCTTCATAAAAAAAAACAAAATCCTGAAACATCAGCATCTAAATCCACGAATCAGTTGGTAAATCCATGTGCTATTGACCAAGTTGGTGTTAGATAATCATCCAAATCCTTAACTTAACTCTAAACCCAAGCATTACGTAACATGTCTCCTTCCATATTGTGCAAGTAGCATTCATAAGTTGACTTGGCACGTGTATGTACACATGTGATCACACTCACTTGTATTAGAACAAATTATTCAGTGCGCTAAATAGCCTTTTAGAATGAAAGAGAAATAAAATTAACACCTTTTTCCTTAGTGAATAACAAACAGCTCCAAAGCAGGGAAACTCATCAACAAGCGGCCTGAAGATCAGCCTGAAAATCCCAGTAAATCCAATGTTTTTCACCTAAAAAGGGAGAAAATAATCACAACGTGAAATCAAATTACCTGAGAAAAGCAAGAAATAATAATATAATATACAACGACAACAGCATGCCCAGTTTAATCCCACAAGTGAGGTCCGGGGAGGGTAGTGTGTACACAGACCTTACCCCTACCTTGGGAGGTAGAGAGATTGTTTCCGATAAACCCTCAGCTCAAGGAAGAAATAATAATGTAATATATTGGAAACAAATAGAAAGTCACTACATAGGTGGCAGTGTAAACTTATAAATAAAAATACAGATAGGTGGCAAAATAAACATGTTAAAATGGACAAGTTGAGAAGTAAAACCAAGGGCCAGCCATCTTTCTAAGATGGAGTCCTAGAACAAGCAGATTCTACAGGGTGGGAATGAAAAAAGGAAAAAACACTACCAGAGAACTCTAGCATAATGGAATGTCTAGTGGATAGTTAAGAAGTACTTGTATTGATCCTTCTTGTTGTTAAGTACTCTGTTACTAGATATTTATTTTTGCTTAAATATGCTCTTTGAGAATTCTGTGAAGGTTTCATTAGGTTTCTCTTGTTGTGAGTACTGGATCAGCAGATTTGCACAGTGGAAATCTGTATCAGTCATGGTCCAAGTTTGGGTCCTGATACTAACAAATGCAAGCTATGTTACCATTCTCAAAAAAAATATCCAAGCTTAAAGATGGTAACAAATAGCTCAGTCATTATAAATTTGAGTTATTTACAATGGAAACAAATTGATATCTCAGAGGCACTAAGCATGCAGCTCGAATGTTAGATCATATCAAGTGTAGCAATGAAACAAAAATTACAATGGAAACAATTGATATCTCAGAGGCAATTAGCATGTCAGCACAATCGAGATCATATCAAGTGTAGCAAAGAAACAAAAATGTCACCAACTCTGAGGAGCAGAAGCTATTCAGTGTAATGTTAATCAGCAAGTACCAACTAAATTACCTGCACTGGTAATCCTACACCAACGTATGTCATGATATCGAGTATAATGCTTGGGTTCCCATCCCAATTCATCTCTAATTCCATGGTAATACCTTCACTTCCACCTTCAAGAATAGAAATTCCTGAAAGATAAAACCAGTATGAGCACCAAAAATGTGTCGAATAAAATGTATTTCTCCTCACAGGCAATTTTTTTACACGGCTTAAATGAGATGACAGACACATTAAATTATTGTTCAAATAGCTTCATCAGGTACAGTTGTCTTCTCCATTATTTTGTCTAATATGGGATGAGTAATTGGTTTTCTTATATGGCCTTGGACAATCCTCACCCCGTGAGCTAGCTTTTGGGGTTGAGTTTAGGCCTAAGATCCATTCTTTAACATGGTATCAGAGCCAGACCCATCACAATTCTTTGTCCATGCTCCAGTTAAGAAGGTCTGTCGTGCGAGGAAGTGTTAAGAGTCCCACATCAGATATGGAAACGATATTTGGTCTGCTCAAATGGATTTGGACAATCCTCACCCTATGAGCTAATTTTTGGGGTTGAGTTAGACCCAAGATCCATTCTTTAACATATCTTGATCATTCACATTTTGACTTCTCAAAGAGACAATGGTATTGGAGAATCGTTATGACTACTATGACGGTGAAGTTAAGGATAATGAGCATCAATGTTTTCAAAGGCCCTTCCTTGGAGAAGGGGCTAAAATGCACCAAGGAGGACTGGCTTGCAAAAATCATGGGGCGTAAGTCCCAACCCTCTGGCCATTCACTTAGACATAAGTCCCAAACTTTCAGTCCTTCATTTGGAGCATAAGCCAAGAGAACTCTCCAAAATTGGAAGTAAATTGCTAAATAAGTCCCTTTTTAATACTTAAAATACACAAAGGTCAACTCATTGTAAATTCTCAAAAGAACTCAAAAGACCAAGGGCTTTATAATTGTTAGCTCTGATTGTATAATCCTTTCTCTTTGTCGTTTACTAAGCAACCAAATACTCTTTGGCTCTTTATTAGCAAATTGTCAGCTGCAAAGTAAGCTTTTGTCTTCCAACACTTGCTCTGCTCCCACGCTTCTCATAGAAGGATCGTTCATCATGCTTTATTTTTGTCAGAATTGGGAGAGCCGCCGACTCCAACTACCGTCCATGTACGAATTTCTTTTTTGCTGTCTCTTTATTCTTTTCATGTTAGTGTTATGTTTTGCAATTCCTTTTGGACACTTAAGTTTAGATATTGTTGTAGATACTTTTTTCAAAAAATGCTTTATTTGTATGATAATGAGTATCTGTAATTGGTTTTCTGAATTATTAGGAAATAACATTTTTACAATACTAAGTATGTTCCATTACTACCACACTACAAGTGTAATGAACTCTTTGGTTTTTCCACTTGTCCAAGTTTGTAAAAGAAAATTATTTGTAATGTTTGTGCATATGTTAGCACATCTATGTACATATATACATTTTCCACTAATTTTATAAACTTGAAATTTCTACAATTTGAATTTATTATATGCTTATCTTATTAATTCATTAAATATTTATTAAAAAAATCCAAGGAACTTACGCCCCAAGCCTCAGGCTTGCACCTCGCCCTGTGTCAGGTAAAACACCTCGCCTCATGCCCGCACCTTTTGAAACACTAATGAGTATGACTTTTGGTTAGGATAAAACTGGTCCATGTAATTTCTTAGATGATCTATATGCAAAATTTTAGAATAATCAAAGGGAATCAAGCATCTGTCAACAGAGTTATGGAGGCTATCCACCCCTGCACTATGACTACTGATTTAGTGGCTATTTGGAGAAATCCCAGTATCTTTCTAGGTGGTGATGACGATACAGTGAACAGCCTACTGGAGATGACTGGTTTCTCCCTGGGATCTTTCCCTATATAAGATGACTGGGACTACCATTGTCTCCAAAGAAATGTCCTAAATTGGAATGCCACCAATTATTGGAGAAGATCACAACTAAGATATGCTCAGTTCCTGCTAGGCTTGTATCATATGCTAGAAGACTACAAGTTTTCAACTCAGTCCTTTCCCCATTACACAACTTTTTGGGGATCAGACAGCTCAGTATATATACTACCCCAAAGTGTGTTAAAGGCAGTTGACAAATGCAGAAAGTACCTACGGGGAGGATCTGATGAGTAGAAGAAGACTGCTCTAGTAGCAGCAGAAGAAGCTGTATTTCCATTTTTCATCATTTCGAATGTTGCATGAGCTTCATTCCTTCCTCAAGAAAGTTTTATAAAGGTGGAACGAAAGGCTTTTTGCAGCATAATACAATTATTAAGAGATAAAATCTGCACTTTCTGTAAAGTTTAATCTGTATATATAAGCTAAATAAACATTTTTAAGTTATACGTAAATAGATTGTTACTTCTAAATATAAATTTTACACATGCAAAAGCATAAATTGGGACGAGTATGAGTGAAAGCTAACTACTTCTTCATTGTTTTATCTTTTTCTTTGTTTGGAAAGAAACAGCCACTTTAAAGTTTTCTATGCTGTTTATTTCCTTTCCTTATATGACAATATGACACAGAAATAGAAAATGCAACTGCTGAAGAACGTTAATACTGGCCATCATCATCTAACCTGTGAACTGAGGTGCAACCGTACCAAGAGTGAACTTGGAAAATTTCAATGATGCCAAAATCATAGGCCTATATTGTTCCAAAATTGGCTCCACACTTGACTTTACCAGTTCTGATGCTGCCTGAATACAAGATGAGAAACTCAAAAGTTGAAATGGAGGAGTAGGAAAAAATCAATGGAAACTCAAAAATTAACATAACCAAAGATGCATAGACATTTAGACTAACCTCATCCACAAAAGGCCAGATCTTTTCAAGATGAGAATTAAGCCAATTCAACTGTAAGTGTTAAACATGAAAAAAAAACATCAAAAAAAATCACTAATCATAAGTATGAGGAAATTTAACATTAAAAAGTAAGTTCAAATAAAAATTAACCTTCTGCTGATTGGAGAAAACAACCCAAGGAGGATACTGCTCTGGTGTAAAAATCTTTCTGGAATCTTCCACTGTCATTCTAGCAAACGCCGCAATTGTAGTAGCCTTTACAGTTCAAATTCAACAACATACATAAAAATGCAGCAACAACAACAACATACATAACAACATATCCAATGTAATCCCACAAAATGAAGTCTTTAGTAGAGTCTTGGGAAGGTAAAGTGTACGCAAACCTTACCCCTACCTTCTAGGAAGAGAGGCAGTTTCCAGGAGACCCTCACTTCACGGAAAAAACAGTTCAAAACAGTAAAGAGAAAGAAATAACAAAAATAAAGAAGCCATCGCAAAATACTGTAGACAACCTCACAAATCACACACAAAAATGCAACAACAACAACAACATATCCCTGTAATCCCACAAAATAAGGTCTAGGGAGGCTAAAGTGTACACAGACTTCACCTTATGTGAACTCAGGTAGCGAGGTAGATAGGCTATTTCCGATAGACACTCAGCTCATGAAAAAACAGTTCAAAACAGTATAGATTAAGAAATAACAAAAATGAACCTCAGAAATCATACATAAAAATGCAACAA
The DNA here is from genome assembly GCF_000226075.1 of Solanum tuberosum. Taxonomy (NCBI): domain Eukaryota; kingdom Viridiplantae; phylum Streptophyta; class Magnoliopsida; order Solanales; family Solanaceae; genus Solanum; species Solanum tuberosum. Next base: position 94,101 of record NW_006239221.1, on the reverse strand, counting down.
TAACAACAACAAGATATCCAGTATAATCCCACAAAGCATAGTCTAAGAATGCTAAAGTGAAAGTGTACGCATACCTTACCCTACCTCCTACTGAGGTAAAGAAGTTATTTTCGATACACCCTCAGCTCATGAAAAACACAGTTCAAAACAGTATAGAAAAATAAATAACGAAAATGAAGAAGTCATCGCAAAAATACTATACACACACAACCACACAAATCATACATAAAAATGCAACCATAAAAACACTAAAGATACCCTTTTCTTAATAACTAATAATTCAACTAAAACAGAAGTAAAAGAACTCAATTTTCAACTAACCAGTTCAGAACGGCATTTGGATCGATAATTTTCAGATTTAACAAAGCCAACTATCAAACCAACTCCAACTAAAACCCCAATCACAACACCCAATACAAACGACATCGTTTTGCTCTTCTTCTTCTTCCAAAGTTCCCTTCTTCTTTTTTTCAAGATTCAGTGAAAGTGAAGCTAAGAGACTACTAGAACGTGTTTTTGTTGTGTTTTTTGTGCTTGTGGGGTTTTCACATAATTAAACACTTTTAAGTCATCAAAAAGGTGGTGGGTCATAACTCATAACTCATAAAGATTAAAGTTTTCGATAAAATTTCGCACCTAAACAATAAAAATCTTATAATGTCATGTTAATTTCATTTACTTAGGAATTATCGATAAATTATGTAACTAATTTTGTGTTGTCTTGTAGGGTAATGAAGAGATTTTAGAGTGAAGATTTTGTTTGGATTATTCATTTTTTAAGTTTAAACAACTTTTTTTTTATCTATACAACAAGATATAAATGTTATTGGTAGAGTATGATGAGAATAAAATATACGTAATTTTATCTTGTGGTACATAATATATTTTTGAAAGATTTTCGATTTAAGAATGCTTATTAAAATGAATAAAAACATATCATAGGAGCGGAGATTTTACCCTATGCGCACCCAAAGAGTAGCGGCTGCGGATTTTCCTTGTCATAAAAATAAAAAAAAAGAAGCATAATCATAATAAAATAAAAATAATAATTTAAACATGATAAATAATATTTAATACTAGTATAATAACAATGAAAATAGTTTTAATATTAATCCTCCTTTTTGAATAAAATTTGTGTAGTTATAATATACTCTCATTAAATGTAAAATAAAAACTTATGAATGATTTCTAGTTTTCTAAGTGAGCTACGAAAAAACAGTAAAGTTTTTGAGTAATGAAAATAGTTGTTAATAATTGCATTAAGATAAAATGTTTACACGCCCTTTGAAGTGTGGTTTTTTTTATGAATTTTATTAACGTGAAATATTTTGTGCTATGAACTGTTTTTGTTTTTTTATGGAAAACAAAAACATATAGTGTATTTTATTATTATTATTCATACTACTTTATGTTTATTAAGATTTGGACAGACATCGCCACTTTCCGTTAGTGTGAAGATCGCCATTTGCCGACAGTCAAGCTTGACACGTGTACGGCTAAGATCATCCCAATTATTATTCCATGTTTCACATAGATTTTCGGAATAAGATGCAAGTAGCCCTAGACTATGACCGAAATTATTGAGACATACTTTAATTAAACTAACGTCGTATTATTCCTCCGAACTCATTTTATTTGTAGTTTTATACACCATTTGACTTACGTGGCACACTCTGTGACTCCACATAGTTAACGCGTGTGGGAAATGTTTGGATGCCACATAAGTAAAAAAAAAAAGTATAAAATTATATAAAAAAGAGTTTGAGGGGTAATAAAACCTTGATTTAATGAAGGTGTGTCTCTGAGATTTCTATTAAAGTCTAGGAGGTACTTGTGTCTTATTCCCTAGATTTTATTTGGAAAGTCCAATAATTCTATGACTCTTACCCAAAGCTTCTAAATATTTTTAATTAAATTATACATATATGATCTTATAATACAAAATTTGAAAGAGTAAGATAAATTTAAAAAGAAAATAGTTTTTTTAAAATAAAAAGAATATTTGAAAGTTATACTATACTTGCATTCGATGATGATGACATTTTTGTGGGATCAGCCTAATTTTGTTTTTATTTATTTAGTCGACTATTTTAAATAATTCCCCTAAGATTCTTGGACATGAAATATGTATTCAACTAATTATATATCGTGGGAAGATTTTTTATGAAAATGTATTGGGAATCAAAAAAAAAAAAAAAGAGAACGGTTGATGACGGTAGTGAAAACAATTAAAAAGAAAAATAATAAAGTTCTAACTCTAATCGGAAAAAAATATTATTGCTTTTGTACATTATTTAATAACCTTGTTTTTAATTTGATTCCTACTGAATTTTACGGTTGATGTATCGAGTGACACTTTTATCATTTTTATTAAGGGGGTTCGAAAAATAAAAATGTAGTATCTAGGATTTGGAGTTAAAACTTCAAGGTAAATTTTGAACTCCCTAAACTATTGAGTCAATCCTTTATCTTGTGTTTAGGAGATTCAAACTCTTGACATAAACATAAAATATTCAAAAATAACCTTTTTATATTAGTGTTATTTTTTATTGAGTGAATTAGGATGAACACCCTTCTTCTATATCCCTTGATCCGTTTGCGGATGTACCACATATTTTTATATCTATGTAGACTTCGTAGAGGGCTAATTTCGTGTCATTTTATAGTATCTCAATAGTTATTTTCCTCTTTTGCTTGTTGTGTGATGAGTCTTTGATTCACATATTTTGTTCTAACTTTACTATATATTTTGATGCAATGCTTGATCGATACGCAACTATAAATGTTCCAAATAGTTGTTTTGGCTACTACTTCAACAACCAAAATCATTTGGTATATGTTTTTTTGTGAACGGAGACAAGTCGAGGAAGTAGCCGAAACATATATCAATTGCCCTTGGTTGTGAAAAAAAGATATGGTTTAAACTCAATGATTATACCTTGTGGTTCAAGAAATTTCTTATTATTGAGTTAGAAAGTGTTATGAAGACGACAACACTGTTTATAACGAGTCAAATGATTATACATCTTATATATACAAGTTTATATATTATTATACACCACATATATACAAGTTTATGTAAAATTATACATAGATTATTCAGTCTTGAGATTGCATATTGAGTTTAGAATGGTCAGTTACTTTTAGATGAACACTCTCCTAAATTTTAATTAATAGGTTAAAGTAGTGTACGTAAAATCTGAATGTTGATTTCCAAAGTCAATTCCAACAAAGTGGTTAAAATCTTGGACTAAGACGATCAATGTTTTTTCCTTGATAAAAAATTATCAAAACATTAAAACGAAATCAATATTAGATATCGATCGTTTGCCCCCTCTAACATATAAAAACCGAATTGAAAAACTCTAGGACATTGAATCCACAACACTAATTAAGGGTGTCAAAATGAGCTCAAATATAGGTAACCCACTCATAATTTTATGAGTTGGGCTCAAGATAATTTGAAGAGTAAATTTTGGGACTAGCAAACATAAAAATCATATTAGCGCTCTATAGCTACAATTTTGCTATTTGCGCTCCATAGCAAACTATAGCATCTAATTTGTATAAATCGCAACAATTTGTACAAATCGCGGTGATTTGTATAAATCGGGCGTCTGTGCTATGAAAATTGTGTTTGTATATGTATATGTTCTTTGTGTTAATCTAGGGTGGAGAACGAGATTAAGAGAGAGAGGAGAGAGGCGAGCGAGAGAAAGCAGAGAGTGAAGAGAGGTGAATTGTATATGTATATCGATTAGATAATTGTATATATGTAACTACTATATATGTATCAATGATTGTGTTTGTATATCTACATAAAATTTAAATTTACACAACCTCAACCCACTCAAATCTTAACCCATTTAAAAGAATCTTTAATTGAGCTCAATTTAATCTCCAATCACAACCCGTTTTAAAACTCTTTATTTGCATTGGTGTAATATATGTTCTCATATTGAATGTATGAATCACTATCTATTGTATACTCCCTCTATCCCTAATTAGTTGTCCACTTTTGAATTGACACACTTATTAAGAAAACAATAATTGACATAGTGACTTTACCATTTTACCCCTATTAATTAGAGAAAATGACCAAAAGCCCCCCCAACCTATAGCCGGATTTCCAACTACACACTCATACTTTACGGGGGTCCTATTACCCCCCTGAACATTTTTTTTTACTAATTTTCTCACCCTTATTTGCTGACATGTCCAAGAAGGTGAGATCAACTCCCTTGGCGTGTAAGAACAAAAAATAAAACGTTAAAAGCTGAAGAAAACTACACGTGTGAGTCCAAATTAGCTATATTAAATCTCCAATGGTATAATCTCATCTCTCCCAAAATCAAACTCTCTTTTTCTTCCTTTTTTTCTCAATTCTTCTAATAGTTGACAAATCTCCAACGGTATATTCCTTCATTCTCTCCCAAATCAGCTTAAAACTTGAATTTACTTGTCAAAGCATTCAACTGTAGTTTCAATTTCGAAAAAGCTTGAAGCTTTAGGACTTGATCAAACACAATAATCAATATCGTTCAAAATCGCTAGTAAAGAACTAAAAGAACTAACCTTTACTTAGAGAAAACTTCGACCCAACAAACGAAAAAAGCTAAACGAACCTTCCCCAACCTTCCCAGCAAACTTTGATTGGAACGAAATCTCAGATCGAAGAGAATGGGGTAAATTTGGTCAGATCAAAAAAAGGTTAGGGTTTAGAGAAAAAAAGAGGAAAATGAAAAGATTAAAGGAAATTCGTGGGTTCTGGGGTCCAGTCATTATGTGGCAGCGCGTGTAAACAAACATTTAATTATATCTGGTTTATGTGGACACGTCAGCAAATAAGGGTGAGAAAATTAGGAGAAAAAAATGTTAAGGGGGGCAATAGGACCCCCGTAAAGTATGAGTGTGTAGTTGGGAATCCGGCTATAGGTTAGTGGGGCTTTTGACCATTTTCTCCTATTAATTATGAAGTGGGTGAATTAAAAATTTAATCTTTTCAAAAAGTTCTACCATTTTCAAAGTAATTAATTGAGGATATAATAGGTAAAAAATTTTTGTCCTTTCTTGATTTGTCAAAATGGACAAGTAATTAGGGACAACTAAAAAAGGAAAAGTGGACAAGTAATTAGGGACAGAGGGAGTATCTTCTAAGATTTATCTATTTACTAGTGAATAAGTCCGCGCTTCGCGCGGTCATAGAAAGATTAGTTGAATTTACAATTAACTCTAATCCATTTAATCTAAAATGAAAGTAAATGTATTAACAATCATAAGCGTGAACATAAGATTTAAAAGATCGTCGATCGAAACTAATAACAACAATTTGTAGATGGAACCGTGGAAACACCTTAAGATTTTTATTGCTCCTATGACAACCCTGGATATCAAATTGATTAGAAATTATTGTACAAGATATTTTAGAAGAATGCATTCATTATAATTGAGCTATTTTAAAATACTCATTTTCTTTTTCTTTTTCTTTTTCTTTTTATGGAAAGCACCAATCGTAAATAGTTCTTTTGATAAATCCTTCCTAATATAGTCATAACCTTAAATGTACCTTTAACGTCCAAAAAAACTATTTTCAATGATAAATTCATTTTAATTACATTATTAAATTATACCTCATTGAAGAATAGTAATAAGATATTAAAATTTTAGTATAACTCACATTATATATTTTTAGCACATATCTAAATATTATTACTTAGTTGATTTGTAGAAAGTAAAATAATAAATAAAAATAGTACTGAATTTGTCTCTAAAATCTTTGGACTATTTAACAAATATATGAAATTATTAGCTAATAATAATAATATAACACTAAATAAAAATAATTCATCTCTTTCCATTTAAAATTATACCATTTTCAAACATATGATGGAATTCTCAATTGCTCAAAGCCTTTCATTTGCAACAATTTGAGAACCTTATAAACTTAAATACACAAAAAAAATAAACAATTTTTTTATTACAAATAAAAAGGGAAAAAAAATCATAACTACAAAATTGTGAAAGGGGTGTCCAAAAAAATATTAAAATTGCCAGTAAAATATAAAGTTTCAATTATTACTACAAAATAAAGAAAGCAAATATTTTAAAAATCTTTAAGTTTGACTACATGAACTTGATGAAATAAACCTCTTAGCATCTCAAAAAATGTAGACGACTCCTCATTAGCTTTCCAAAAGCAAAGCTGACCACTTTTATAAACCAAATAATATGAAAGTATGATAAAAAAAAAAATGAATATTTAGAACAATATCATACAATGATTATAAGATATTTTTAAAGTTTAATTTTGTATTTTTGAGAAAATTCACATTATCATTGTCCCCCCCAGAAGAGAAATAATGAGTAACAAAAATACAAAAGGAATGATATGTAGACAAACTTGATCAACATATAAATAAAAATATAGTAAAGAAAAATGAAGATTGTCAAGCACTCATAAAAAAAATGAATTCGATAAAAAAGTTTTTTGTCAAAAATAAAGAGGGTGAAGTAACTATTATAACATATACGGTTACTGGTTATATTAAGAAAGTGACTATTGAGATTTTGAGAATTTCATATAAACTTTAAATCAGAAACACATAATATATACGGAAAAGGGTTAAAATTGCCCCTGAACTATGTGAAATAGACCACTTATACCCTTCGTTACATTTTGGGATAAAAAATGCCCCTGTTGTTATCCTAAGAGACCACAAATATCCTCAAGAGTTAACACCCCAAATTTTTATTGAGCCACGTGGGACTAATCCTTCCACCTAGCGTTGCCAACTAGGATTCACTACAAAAGAACTAGACTTTTAGTGGCAACAACAGTCGCCACAAAAGCCCAGAAATCTGTCACTAAAAGTTTTTAACATTAAATTCTAATTTTGTGTTTTTTTTCTTCATTGTTTTTAAAAAATAAAAAATGATATCGATTAAGTAGGAGTTTGAAGACACTGTATGTTTTATTTTTATGTCATATGTAAAT